>NW_027331965.1:2434264-2546764 GCF_048418815.1 Hemitrygon akajei
GATCCTCAACGGTGCAGGAAGTGCTGGCCGGTTTGAGGTCCGAGAAACCAAAGGGGTCCCAGGGGAGTAGGGTCCCCACTGTTTGAGGGGATGGACAGGGAGAGTAAACCTTCGGGGGACGACCAGCGCAGTGGGCTGGTAGTGGCGGGCGTCCCGGGAGAGGAGGGGCGGCTGGTAGCGTGTGCTTTAACTGTGGGAAAGAGGCGCATTTCCGGCGGGAACATGAACAGTCGGGGGTGTGCTACAGCTGTGGGGAAGGGGGACACTTTCGGAGGGATTGTGAGAGACAAGACGTCCCGAGGTGGGCAAGCCCCCGGGCGAATAAGAACGGAGAGGATTCGGGAAACTTAGGACAGACTCAATGAGGGAACGGACTGGGGTCTCTGGAGGAACACATTGCTAGAAATCAGCCAGGGGACCACCGAAAGCCCAAGCGTGGGCCTACCGATAGAGGGAGTTTACGCAAAAGCCATCCTCGACACAGGATGTCAGGTTACCTTATTGCACCGGCCGTTCTAAAACAAATATCTAAAGCACTTGTCAGTAACCCCATTTGAGGCACTGGAGATTTCGGGTGTAAGAGACAGTGATTAGCCGTGCAATGTGTACCTGTCAGTGAGATTGGAATTCTCCAAGGGCGATGTGGGAGTGTCTGAAGCCATTGAGACGCCGGTGTTGGTTTGTCCGGACCCGGTTGGAACAGGTGTCGCTCTGCCCTTCTGCTGGGGACTAACTCCCCTCTTGTGAATGGCTCCTGAGAGCCTGTAAGGAGAAGGCGCTGGAGACCCTTTCGGTACACCCAGTGTTTCGAGCTGGATCCTGAGTGCAAACGAGTGTCGGTGTGGTGTAAGCAAGGGAGGTCTAAAGTAATACGGCCAGGGGAGGTGGCACTAGTGATGGGGACCCCCAGATTCCCCGGAGTGCCGGCGGGCGAAGCCCTGTTAGCAGACGCCCCGCACGATCTCGAGGGGGAGACACGATTTCCGGCGGGGGTGCTGGTGAGGCCCGAAATGCAGAGGCCAGCGGTGGTACCTGCGAGGCGGATGGCCGTGAGTGTCAGGAACACTATGGCAGGTGAAATTACCTTTATGAGAGGGATCCCGCTGGCGCATTTGTTCCCGGTGACGGTAATGTCTAGCGCCCCTGTGAAGCCCACTAGAGGGGAAGGATTGGAAAGCAGAGGAAAGCTTACCACTGAGGCCTTTAATTTTGGGGATTCTCCTGTGTCACCGGAGCAGAAACGCAGGCTGGTGGAGAAGATGTTGAAGCTGAAAGATGTTTTTTTCTCTTGGCGAATTTGATGTGGGTTGCTCCAAGAGCACTCGCCATATCATCCGAGTGACTGAGGACACACTGTTCAGAGAGAGGTCACGGCGACTTGCCCCAACAGATGTGGAAGACTTGCAGCAGCACTTGTGTACGTTGAAGGAAACTGGAATTATCACTGAGTCCCGAAGCCCCGTATGCGTCCCGAATAGTAGTGGCCCGGAATAAGATGAGAAGGGTACGCATGCGTGCGGACTATCGGACTTTCAACAGGCGAACTGTCGCTGACCAGTATATCAAATATGGGATATTAATTGCCCAGCAATAAAATCTAAAATTTGGCAATGCCAATCCACCGTCCGTTTTTAACTTTTGTAAATGTATTTTACCTAACCTAGAATTTTTATTCGGCCAGAAATATATGAAAAATTTTTCAATGACCATTGTCAAAAAAAGATTGCGGAATAAAAATTGGTACCGCTTGAAATATATATAAGAACATAGGTGAAAAATCACCTTAATAGCATTAATCCGACTTATCAATGATAAAGACAATGGTGAACATTTAGTAAACAAATATTTAATGTGATCAATTAAGGGTAAAAAAATAACCTTAAATAAATGCTTTTTTTTGTAATTTTAATCCCTAAGTATATAAAATAAACAGTAACTAATTTAAACGGCAAATTTCTGTAAATTGGAACCTGCCTATTTAGGGGGAACAATTCACTCTTATTAAAATTCAGTTTATACCCGGAAAAATTACTAAACTGAGCCAACAATGATATAACTGCAGTAATGGATTTCTCAGGATCAGAAATGTATAATAACAAGTTGTCTGCATATTAAGATAACTTACGGATATCCATCCCGCGAGTAATGCCAAAAATGTTAGGTGATTCTCTAATAGCAATTGCCAAAGGTTCCAGCTCAATATCAAATAATAATGGACTAAGCGGACAACCTTGCCTGGTAATCCGAAATAAGCAAAAAAAGTGAGGTGCCGGAGACAATTTTCCACAATATGGACCAGTCACACACAGAATATCTACAGAGTTCAACAAAGACTGATCATGAGTCACCATGGCGTTGTGCATGGGAAGTTGTGTTCAACAATACTTTTTTAAGATTTTTGAAGATGATTGTCAATGAGGGTTGGGGAGTGGGTATTGTACATTGGCAAGCTGCCTCATGACAGCTTGGTCTGGAAGATAACGTCCCATTCGGTACAGAGACAAAGCTAGTTCAAAAGTTGGGTTCAAAAGTTGCCTTGAAGCTAGCAAGCAAAGAGTGGTGGATGAAGGTTTCTCCTCAGAGTGGAGGCGGGTACCTAGTGGTGTCCCGCAAGGCTACAATTTGGGACATTTGATTTTCGTTATTTGATAGCAATGATTACAATGCAAGTGCACAAGGCTTGACCAGAAATTTCGCCGATGACAGACAATTAGTAGATGGTACTCACGGTGAATATTATCGTCGCTTATAGGGGATCTAAATGGGCAGAGGATGGTAAATAGATTCCAAAACCAACCCGAGCAGCAACGGTTTCATGCAGAGGCTGGTGATTATGTGGCGGGAACTGCCAGAGGAAGTGGATGAGTCAGACACAATCGTATAATTCCAGAAGCAATTGGGATGTGAAGATGGAAGGAAGAGGCCAGGAGGAAAACGTCTCGATGGGCTGTAGGGTCCGTATTTGTGCTCTGTTGCTCCGTGCCTCTATCAGAAGAATGCTCTAGATATCACTGGACAGACATACAGACATGGTTTGGGAGTTGATGCGAACTGCGGCTCTGATACAGAGAATGGTTGTACTGTCACATTTGCAAAGTAATCCAACTCTCTCTGACTCACTGTCTGCTTGTTGTGTGTAATACAGGTTATCACCAGCAGGCTGGGCTGTCCTGCACCGGGATCAGAGTGTAAACAAGACGACGACAATCAACAACCGTCAGTCAGAATCAGAATGGCTACAGGTATGTTCACCTGGATCTTTATAACTAAACCTGCCCTGTTGGTGCACTATAGTTCAGATGAGGAAGCTTACACAGGCGCTAACAGGGCAGAGAAAAAGTTTAATCAAGCAGTGCCATTGATCCCACTGGTAAAATGACTTTGTATAATCGATCGGTCCAACAGTTCCAGCGCAGGGACCTGACACCAGTAATGGTCGAATGACTCCGCTCACCAGGCAAAGCTTCACCTGAGTGAAAGGAGCCGGAGACCCTGAATCAGCAGGTTGAGAGTGAAACACGAACAGGAATGTGACAGCGGTGCTGTTTGTTATGTAAAAGTCTACATTCAGGGCTTTTTTTGCACATCAGGGCCTGTTTAGAGGTGAAAGACATCTTCAACATTCATTTATAAAATTCAGAGACAGGTGACAAGAGCATTTCTGGGATTTCAGAGATTGTGCGATAATACAGCACTTCAGGTTTTGTCAGGGCAGCTCTCAACTCCCCCCTCGCTGCGGAAAGTAGATGAGGGGAGTTTTCCGAACTCAGTTTTCTGTAGCCGAGCCGAGAACATTGCCAGCCTTGGAAATGGCTGAGGATCAGGAGACACTTCATTTGTGGTCTGCATCGGTCTGTCACTGTCTGGCATGGAGGGGCTACTGCACAGGACCGAGAGAAGCTGCCGGAAGTTGTAAATATTCAGGGAGCGGTGTCTCAGAAAGGCAGCGTCCATTATTAAGGACGTCCAGCACCTAGGGCATGCCCTTTTCTCACTGTTACCATCAGGGAGGAGGTACAGAAGCCTGAATGCACACACTCAGCAATTCAGGAACAGATTCGTCCTCTCTGCCATCCCATTCCTAAATGGACATTGAATCTTTGGACACTACTTCATTTATTTTTGCACGTTTCTTTAATTTATTCAATACTTTATGTATTATTATTATTATTATTATTATTATTATTATTATTATTATTATTATTATTATTATTATTATTATCTTTCTCATTTTTATTCATTATTATTTTTCCCGCTAGATTACGTACTGTATTGAAATAATGCTGCTAAGTTAACACATTTCATGTCACATGCCGGTGATAATAAACCTGATTCAGATTCTGTTTTACGTGTGCAAGTTTACCCTTCAAGCTCCCGTGTTCCGGGGCAAACTGTCCCAGCCGAACCATATAACAAACAACCCCATCCGGTAACGGACTTGTCAATATCCTCGACACTTCTTCAAGCTGAATCACGTCCATCCTGTAGATTAGCAACTGTAAAGCTCTCTCAGCGAGCCTTTTAGCTGCTAGAAATGTACGCAAGACTCTCCCTTTGCCAATGACTTGTATAGCTGCTACATGACGATTATTATCCAGGAGACGGGATGGGACCCAGGGGACCAGGCATCATGGGCTTCAAGGTTATGTTCAATCTGTAACCCAGGGGACTGGACGTTGTCCGTCTCAAGGCAGTGGTCAGTCTTTGACCCGGGGGACAAGACAGTGTGTGACAAAGCAACCGGAGAACGTTCGATCTGGAGGATCGGACCCCGAGTAATCCAGTGGCTTGTCTGTGAGTGATACAGGTGACTGACAGTTTGTGATCCAGGGAGATTTATGTTTGTGGGAGATAATCCCAGTGAAAATTCCCGGTATCACCTGATGCCGATCCATTAATAACCGCTGATTATTGGTGTGTTCAGCTAATGCGTAGTCGGTGATCAGTATTACTGTGTTTATCCATTTCTTTTTCTGGGAGTGGATGTGTCCACTCACTGGCTTATCGGGATGGTGACCTAACATGAAGGGTGGTTTACATTAACCAGCACAATCCCTCTCCAAATCCGGTCAGCCGGAGTCCCGGCTCCATTGCAGACACCCGTTGTGAATCCTTGTTCGAGCATAAATCACTCTAAACCTGCAATTCATCATTTACTGCAGGTGGGAAATTAAATCCGGTACAGAAAGTACACAAGAGGCTCTTACCAGGCAGCTCATCGAGGGAAGATGATCGGGACACAGGAAGCAAGGTTCCAAAGCAGGGTCAGATTGAGAGCAATGTCCCAATGGAATGCGGTCCGGCCGCAGAGGAGGAGGAGCAAATTCAGCCCAGAGACAGTGACGTCAGAGACACCGAGCAGGACCCTGGAACCGGCACAAGTGAGGCGACTGCCTGTCAGCCCAGAGACAGTGACGTCAGAGACACTGAGCAGGGCCCTGGAACCAGCACAAGTGAGGCGACTGCCTGTCAGCTCGGAAACTCATCAAACACGGAATTGTCAAGTGCCCAACAGGGAGTGGGTGAGTGAAGCATGAGGGTGATGTGTTCGCAGAATGACGTGGGAAGTGGGTAAATGTGATTCCTTGTTGGAGGGTTGGTCAGAGAGGGGAAAGTGTGGGCGTGGTGCATGCGGTGTAGTGTGGCACCGGTTACCGCACTACAGGAAATGTCCTACCTGCTCTGAGGATTTCCAGGATGTGTATCGGAGGAAATGCAGCTCTCCGGATAAGAGAGTATTTCCAGGATATGAGTTCTGGGAAATGTTTTCGCCAGGATAGAGAGAGTATCTCTGGGAAGCGACTATCATTGACAGTCCCAACATATATTGCCCATTTTAAACTGAAATCGGTGAGTGGGAGGGACCGTGGGAGAGACAGGTTTCTGGTGAATGGGTTCCTTCTGGGAACGTCTAGCACAGCGCATTGATGGGTCGGTTTTTTAAGGCCAGTGTTGGAGATTAGGGCAAAATACGTGTTTCCAGCTGAAAGCAGGTAAACATTCAGGTTCAAGAGATGACTGGTTTGTTGAGTTTGGTGAAGCAGTGGAGACAAGCGATATTTGAGTTTGTGACTACATTCCCATTTTATATTCGCAGAGCCAGAGTTTACAATCTCCGACCTCCTGGCAGAGGGGGGCGAGTATCGACTGTACCAACTGACAAAGTTCTACAGGGAGAGACTGAAACATGCAATTGAAGAGAAAGTTGAACGACTCGGTTGGATGTTGACAAAGGAGGGACATTTCAGTAGAGAAGAAAATGAGGTGATTGTATTTAGAGTATTGTCACTGAACTTCTGGTATCAAAGGGAATAGTGATCAATATTAATCTCCTGTACTTGCTAGGAGTTCTACCTGGCATTAAAGACTTTGATCTCTGAATTGTCTTCAGTAGATCTGTTTCAGCTGTTCAGGTGGGGAGCACTGGGAACTGTAGGTTCAGAGTCACCTTCTCCTCTCACACCTGCTGTATTTATCAGTGTACCGGACCTCAGTCAGACCTTTGTCTTCAGTAGATCTGTTTCAGCTGTTCAGGTGGGGAGCACTGGGAACTGCAGATTCAGAGTCACCTTCTCCTCTCACACCTGCTGTATTTATCAGTGTACCGGACCTCATTCAGACCTTTGTATTCAGTAGATCTGTTTCAGCTGTTCAGGTGGGGAGCACTGGGAACTGCAGATTCAGAGTCACCTTCTCCTCTCACACCTGCTGTATTTATCAGTGTAGCGGACCTCAGTCAGACCTTTGTCTTCAGTAGATCTGTTTCAGCTGTTCAGGTGGAGAGCACTGGGAACTGCAGGTTCAGAGTCACCTTCTCCTCTCACACCTGCTGTATTTATCAGTGTACCGGACCTCAGTAAGACCTTTGACAAGGTTCCGCACGGAAGGTTAGTTAGGAAGGTTCAATTGTTAGGTATTAATATTGAAGTAGTAAAATGGATTCTACAGTGGCTGGATGGGAGATGCCAGAGAGTAGTGGTGGATAACTGTATGTCATGTTGGAGGCCGGTGACTAGTGGTGTGCCTCAGGGACCTGTCCTGGGTCCAATGTTGTTTGTCATATCCATTAATGATCCGAATGATGGGCTGGCACATTGGATTACTAAGTATGCAGAGGATACTAAGATAGGTGGCGCTGTGGATAATGAAGTAGGTTTTCAAATCTTACAGAGAGATTTAGGCCAGTTAGAAGAGTGGGCTGAAAGATAGCAAATGGAGTTTAATGCTGATAAGTGTTAGGAGCTACATTTTGGTAGGACTAATCAAAATAGGACATGTACGGTAAATGGTAGGGCATTGAGGAATGCAGTATAACAGAGTGAACTAGTAATAATGGTGCATAGTTCCCTGATGGTGGAATCTCATGTGGATAGGTTGATGAAGAAAGCTTTTGGTATGCTGGCCTTTAAAAATCAGAGCATTGAGTATAGAAGTTGGGAAGTAAAGTTAAAATTGTGCAAGGCAAACCCAAATTTGGAGTATTGTGTACAGTTCTGGTCACCGAATTATTGGAAAGATGTCAACAAAATACAGAGAGTACAGAGGAGATTTACCAGAATGTCACTTGGGTCTCAGCACCTAAGTACAGAGAAAGGTTGAACAAGTTAATTCTTTATTCTTTAGAGCGTTGAAGTTTGTGTGGGGAACTTGATAGAGGCATTTAAAATTATGAGGGGTTAGATAGATTTGACGTGCATAGGCTTTTTTTCCATTGAGAGTAGGGGAGATTCAAACAAGAGGACATGAGTTGAGAGTTGGGGGCAAAAGTTTAGGGGTAACACGAGGGGGAACGTCTTTACTCAGAGAGTGGTAACTGTGTGGAATAAGCTTACAGTAGAAGTGGCAAAGACAGGTTCAATATTGTCATTTAAAAATGGATATGTATATGGACTGGAAAGGAATGGAGGGTTATGGGCTGAGTGCAGGTAGGTGGGACTAGGTGAGAGTAAGCGCTCGGCACGGACTGTGTTACTGTGCTGTAATAGTCATATCGTTGTATGACATAAGTGCAAGGGCTGCATATCTGGACTGTTGAACAGGCATTCAGTCTAAAATTAATTTTTCATCTTATCAGGACCGTCGGTCAAATTCACCTCAGCTCATTAATCCAGGATGAATATTAAACTGTGAGATTCGCCATGTCTGTCCATCTATTCCACAATAAATTAATTGTTTGCTTTTATAGAAAGTCACTGAACTGACAGAGAAGGGAAACCGGACAGAGAGTTCCAGACTCTTCCTCAGTTTGGTGAATGGCAAAGGCTCCCTTGTCCGGAGGGCGATGTGGGAATCCTTTGTGATGTGGAGGACTGAGTTACCGAAGTTGGACAGGATACTGAGGGAGATACAGGAGCTCGGTATGTTAAAAACACGCACTCAACACAAAGGCACATTGAACTAAATAGTTGTAATTATTTTAGTTCTGTTTTCATGAACTCTTTTTTTTATTTAAACAGGTCCTTACCCAGAGGAATACATAAACATCGCACAAGGGTTGTCTCAGTTACCCACTGAACTGACAGGTGAGTGATGAAATGCTCTGTTCAAATGTTAGACTGTGACTTGGCGGATTCTGGGAACGAAAATCCACCATCAATCATTCGGCGATCTCTGGTTTCAGGTTACAATTCAGATCATCTCTCGTTGCAGCCTGAACATTGTAAAGTGTATTTTTCCAGCTGTTCCAGCTGTTAATGTATTAATCCAGTCCTTGTGTCTGCTGAACCCTCCACTCCGGGTCCTAACGCTCTGGGTATCCCCACACACCCCAGACAGGCTCCTGACACACTGTATGACCCAGTCCAGGTGACCTTACTCTCTTCAGACCTTTCGGATTCCGAAGCACCTTCTCCTTCGTAATAGCAGCTGCACTCAATTCTGTCCGCTGATGCTCTTTACAATTTGGAATTCTGCTAGTGACTTCCACAGAGTATGTCTGACATTTCCTTTTGCACCCGTTACTAAATGTACAACTTCATTTTCCAGCGGTTCGATATCAACCCTCTACTTTTTTTACTCTTTATATATCTGGGAAAGAACAAAAGAAAAACTTTGTTATCCTCTCTTATGCTATTGACCATACCCTCGCATTTCCTGCACATTCACGTATCTCTTGGAGCATCTATAACATAGTTGCCTCCAGGCTGTAAATTCCAGGCACACACAACCTTGTGAAAAATCTGCCCACATGTACTCTAAATTTACCCCATTTCACCTTTACCAAATGCCCTCTGGTATGAGCCATCAATCCTAAGTTGAAAGCAAAATACAGGCTCTCGACCCAAAATCTTATCTCTCAATCTTATAAACATCAGGCAGATCTCTATTAAAACTCCAGAATAAACAATCCAAGTTTCTCAAAGCTCTACTTGCCTCACATGCCACCGAATCCAAGCAACATCCTGGTGAACCTGTTCTGCACCCTCTCCAATCATCCCCAGTGTTGGACAATCAGAAGTGAACACAATACTCTAGATGCACCATAAAACCATCAGACTTAGGAAGATAATTAAGCCATTCAGCTCAGTGAATTTGCTCCGCAATTCCTCTCAACCCCATTATCCTGCCTTCTCTAAATGTTGACGCTCTTCCTGTTTTGACACCATTGGTGTTTGCAGTGGACACCTGTTACTCCCCAGAGTGCAGTTTTGCCAAAATGCACAGGGTCCTGCTCTCCATATTTCCACACCAGGTCAGCAATAACACCGTGTGTTAATGATGCAAACAATGTTTAAAGATAGTGAAATTATGTAACAGCACTGCAGTCAGGATTGCAATAGGATATCCGGGGAATGTTCACCTTCATCAGTAATTAGTGTCAGAATATGATGATTGGACATTTTTCTGAGACAATCATCGCTGTTAGTTCCTGTGTCTGTGAACAGAAATTTACTTTCTGTTCTAATATCCTTGGAAGCATTGAATTAATTCATGTAATCTCAAACACTGAATATTGGAATGTAGTAATAAAGTTCTTTGTCAGTTGAGCTAGTTAACATTTTGAATATGTTTTTGTTCCCATGAAGATGTTCAACAGAAACACAAGGAGACTCTGCGGGCACAAACTGAAACACTGAGAGTGAACACGATCCTGATGAGGGAGAAGGTGAAGGTTTTCCAGCTGGATGATCGATACACAAAGCTCACGGTCATTTCTACTCTTCGAGATCGGAGACTGGTGGAACACGAGCTGCTGGCAAGAGGCAGAGACCACGAGGATTACAGAGAGAAACATTTCCGTGGAGCGTTAGAAAAAATACAGACTGCACAGCTATTCCACAGCAGTTTTTCCCGGAGTAAATCCAAATCTGGGAGTTCTGCAGCAGTAGCCGGAGTGCCAGGAATCGGGAAAACAACAATGTTACAAAAGATTGTTTATGACTGGGCCGTGGGGAAAATATTCCGACAATTCCAGTTTGTCTTCAGTTTCAAATTCCGGGATTTAAACTCTATTAACTGCAGGATAAACCTGAGGGAACTGATTCTGGATCAGTATCCTTACTTTGGGAATATCCTGAGAGAGGTCTGGAAGAACCCAGAGGGATTGCTGTTTATATTCGATGGTTTGGATGAATTCAAGCACAGAATCGATTTTGCAGATAGTCGGAGAGATACAGAACCCAAGCACCAGTGCCCAGATCCCGAGAGGTGGTGTGAAGTGTCTGACATAGTGTACAGTTTAATCCAGGGCAAGCTGCTCCCAGGGTGTTCAGTGTTGGTGACCACCCGCCCCACTGTGTTACATTTATTGAAAGAGGCGAAGATCGGTGTCTGGGCTGAAATCCTGGGATTGGTTGGTGAGGAACGGAAGGAATATTTCATCCGGTATTTTGAAGATCAGACTGTGGCAGCAGCTGTTTTCAAACACGTGCAGGAGAACGAGATCCTGTACACCATGAGCTACAACCCCTCCTACTGCTTGATCCTCGCTCTGGCACTGGGCCCCTTCTTCACACAAAGAGTCAGGGACCCGCTCAGAGTTCCCAAGACCATCACTCAACTGTACTCCTACTATATTTACAATATCCTGAAAAATCACGGCCGTGAGATTGAGATACCCCGTGATGTGTTACTCAGGGTTGGTCAGATGGCCTACAGAGGAGTGTCAGAGAAGAAGATTGTGTTTGCAGACGGAGATTTGATCAAGTTCAATCTGCAGCCTTCCCGGTTCCTGTCCGGGTTCCTGATAGAGATTTTGGAGAGAGAGGATTCTGCCCACAGCGTGGTGTACACATTCCCACACCTCACCATCCAAGAGTTTGTAGCTGCAGTCGCACAATTCCTGACTGTACATCCCGAGGATATCCTGAAATTCCTCAATGAAGCCCACAAGGCAAAAGATGGGCGATTTGAGGTATTTCTCCGTTTTGTTGCGGGTCTCTCCAACCCAATGACAGCTCGGGGCCTGGAGGAGTTTCTGGGTCTATTTCCTCATCAAACAACCTGCCGGGTGATTGACTGGGTGAAGGAGGAGGTTAAACGCCAGAGTAGAAACACGGGTGACACTGGTAGAAGGAGACTCCTGAACACATTGCACTACCTGTTTGAGTCTCAGAATCGTGGACTGGCTCAGGACGCACTGGGATCTCTGAAAACACTTTCATTAAGTGGCATGACACTGACCCCTATTGACTGCGCGGTCCTGTCTCATGCCATCGGACTCTGTGATACAATAACATATCTCAACCTGGAGTACTGCCACATTCAGTGTGAAGGAATCCAGCGGCTGGGACCCGGGCTGCACAAGTGCCAGGAGTTGAGGTAACTTGATTTATCTCTCACTCAGAACTGTGACACTGTTCTATTGTGCTGTTGCAAAGTAAACGGATTTGGGTAAAACTGCAGTAAATCAGATTGAGATGTATTGTGGCAAATGCCACCCCCTTCATCTTGTGCGATCACTCTTCCCCATCCCCACTTTTCCTGTTGGATTTCTCAGCCATTACCCTTCCTCTTCTCAGATTTCTCTTCCACACCCACGTTCCTGCTGTGGGATCTCTCTACCCTATCCACTTCCTCCTGTGGGGTCTCCCTTCCCCATCCCCCCTACTCCTGTGGGATCTCCTTTCCCTTACCCAATTCCACCTGCATGATCGCTTTTCTCATTCCCTCCCTCCTGTGGGATCTCTCTTCCCGATCTCCTTCCTCCTGTGGTACCTCTCTTCCTGATTCAGCTTCGTACTGCTAGATATCTATTCCCCATCCCCCTTCCTCCTGTGGGATCTCTTTTCCCCATCCCCTTCCTCCTGTCGGATCACTTTCCCTATCCCCCTTACTGTGGGATCTCTCTTCCACATGCTCATCCTCCTGGGAGATCTCTCATCCCCATCCCCTTCCTCCTCTGGGATCTCGATACCCCTTCCCCTTCCTCGTGTGGGATCTCGCTTCCCCATCCCCCTTCCTCCTGTGGGATATCTCTCCCCCATCCCCTTCCTCGTGTGGAATCTCCTTTACCCATCCCCCTCCCTCCCAAGCGAACATTTTTCCCCATCCCCCATCCTCCTATAGGATCTCTCTTCCCCATCCCCCTTCCACCTGTAGGAACTCTTTTCCCCATCCCCCTTCCTCCTGTGGAATCTCCCTTCCCCATCCCCCTTCCTCCTGTGGAATCTCTCTTCCCCATCCCCCTTCCTCCTGTGGGATCTCCTTTACCCATCCCCCTTCCTCCTGTGGGATATCTCTACCCCATCCCCTTCCTCGTGTGCAATCTCCTTTACCCATCCCCCTCCCTCCCAAGCGAACATTTTTCCCCATCCCCCATCCTCCTATAGGATCTCTCTTCCCCATCCCCCTTCCACCTGTAGGAACTCTTTTCCCCATACCCCTTCCTCCTGTGGATCTCTCTTCCCCATCCCCCTTCCTCCTGTAGGAACTATTTTCCCCATCCGTTTCCGCCTGTGGGATCTCTCTTCCCCATCCCCTTCCTCGTGAAGGATCTCCTTCACCCATCCCCCTTCCTCCCAAGCGATCATTTTTCCCCATCCACCTTCCTCCTGTAGGATCTCTCTTCCTCATCCCCTTCCTCCTGTGGGATCTCTCTTCCCCATCCCCTTCCTCCTGAGCGAACTCTCTTCCCATTCAATTTCTCCCGTCGGATCTCTCTTTTCTATCCCCCTTCGACCTGAGGGAACTCAGTTCCTCATCCCACTTCCTCCTGTGGGAACTGTCTTCCCCATCCCCCTTCCTTTTGTGGGAGTTCTCTTCCCCAGCCCCTTCCTCCTGTGGGATCTCTCTTCCCCATCGCCTTCCTCCTATGGGACCTCTTCCCCAATCCCCCTTCCTCCTGTGGGATCTCCCTTCCCCATCCGCCTTCCTCCTGTGAGATCTCTCCTTCCCCATCCCCTTCCTCGTGAAGGATCTCCTTTACCAATCCCTGTTCCTCCCAAGCGATCATTTTTCCCCATCCAACTTCCTCCTGCAGGGTCTCACTTCCCCATCCCCGTTCCTCCTGTAGGAACTCTATTCCCCATCCCCTTCCGCCTGTTGGATCTCTCTTCTCCATCACCTTCCTCCTGTGGGATCTCTCTTCCCTATACACTTCTTCCCGTGGGATCTCTCTTCCCCATCCGCCTTCCTCCTGTGGGATCTCTCCTTCCCGTTCCATTTCTCCCGTAGGATCACTCTTTTCTATCCCCCTTCGACCTGAGGGAACTCAGTTCCCCATCCCACTTCCTCCTGTGGGAACTGTCTTCCCCATCCCCCTTCCTTCTGTGGGATCTCTCTTCCCCATCCCCTTCCTCGTGAAGGATTTCCTTTACCCATCCCCCTTCCTCCGAAGCGATCATTTTCCCACATCCACCTTCCTCCTGTAGGAACTCTTTTCCCCATCCCCTTCCACCTGTGGGATCTCTCTTCCCTATTCCTTTCCTCCCGTGGGATCTCTCTTCCCCATCCCCTTCCACCTGTAGGAAATCTTTTCCCCATCCCCTTCCGCCTGTTGGATCTCTCTTCTCCATCACCTTCCTCCTGTGGGATCTCTCTTCCCTATCCACTTCCTCCCGTGGGATCTCTCTTCCCCATCCCCTTCCTCCTGAGGGATCTCTCTTCCCATTCCCTCTTCCTCCTGTCGGATCTCCATTCACCATCCGCCTTCCTCCTGTGGGATCTCTCCTTCCCGTTCCATTTCTCCCGTAGGATCTCTCTTTTCTATTCCCCTTCGACCTGAGGGAACTCAGTTCCCCATCCCTCTTCCTCCTGTGGGAACTGTCTTCACAATCCCCCTTCCTTCTGTGGGATCTCTCTTCCCCATCCCCTTCCTCGTGAAGGATCTCCTTTACACATCCCCCTTCCTCCCAAGCGATCATTTTCCCCCATCCACCTTCCTCCTGTATGAACTCTTTTCCCCATCCCCTTCCACCTGGGGGATGTCTCTTCCCTATTCCCTTCCTCCCGTGGGATCTCTCTTCCCCATCCCCTTCCACCTGTAGGAACTCTTTTCCCCATCCCCTTCCGCCTGTGGGATCTCACTTCCCTATTCCCTTCCTCCCTTGGGATCTCTCTTCCCCATCCCCTTCCTCCTGAGGGATCGATCTTCCAATTCCCTCTTCCTCCTGTTGGATCTCCATTCACCATCCGCCTTCCTCCTGTGGGATCTCTCCTTCCCATTCCATTTCTCCCGCAGGATCACTCTTTCCTATCCCCTTCCTCGAGTGGGATCTCTCGTCCCAAATCCCCCAACTCCTGTGGAATCTCTTCTCCCCATCCCACTTCTTCATGCGGGAACTCATTTCCGCATCCCCTCCCTCCTGTGGGATGTTTCTTCCCCATCCCCCTTCCTGTTGTGGGATCCGTCTTCCCAGTCCCCCTTCCTCCTATGGGATCTCATTTCCACATCCCCCTTCCTCCTGCAGGATCTCTCTTTCCTATCCCCCTTCTACCTGTGGGAACTCTCTTCCCAATCCCGCCATAACTGTGGTATCTCTTTTCCCCATCCAAATTTCCTACTGCGGGATCACTTTTCCACATCACGCTTCCTCCTGTGGGATCTCTCTTCCCCATCCCCCTTCCTCCTGTGGGATCTCTTTTCCCCATCCCCTTCCTCCTGTCGGATCACTTTCCCTATCCCCCTTACTGTGGAATCTCTCTTCCACATGCCCATCCTCCTGAGGGATCTCTCATCCCCATCCCCTTCCTCCTCTGGGATCTCGATAACCCATCCCCTTCCTCGTGTGGGATCTCGCTTCCCCATCCCCCTTCCTCCTGTGGGATATCTCTTCCCCATCCCCTTCCTCGTGTGGAATCTCCTTTACCCATCCCCCTCCCTCCCAAGCGATCATTTTTCCCCATCCCCCATCCTCCTTTAGGATCTCTCTTCCCCATCCCCCTTCCACCTGTAGGAACTCTTTTCCCCATCCCCCTTCCTCCTGTGGGTCTCTCTTCCCCATCCCCCTTCCTCCTGTAGGAACTATTTTCCCCCTCCGTTTCCGCCTGTGGGATCTCTCTTCCCCATCCCCTTCCTCGTGAAGGATCTCCTTCACCCATTCCCCTTCCTCCCAAGCGATCATTTTTCCCCATCCACCTTCCTCCTGTAGGATCTCTCTTCCCCATCCCCTTCCTCCTGTAGGAACTCTTTTCCCCATCCCCTTCCTCCTGTGGGATTTCTCTTCCCCATCCCTTTCCTCCTGTGGGATCTCTCTTCCCCATCCCCTTCCTCCTGAGCGATCTCTCTTCCCATTCAATTTCTCCCGTAGGATCTCTCTTTTCTATCCTCCTTCGACCTGAGGGAACTCAATTCCCCATCCCACTTCCTCCTGTGGGAACTGTCTTCCCCATCCCCCTTCCTTTTGTGGGATTTCTCTTCCCCAGCCCTTTCCTCTTGTGGGATCTCTCTTCCCCATCGCCTTCCTCCTATGGGACCTCTTCCCCAATCCCCCTTCCTCCTGTGGGATCTCCCTTCCCCATCCGCCTTCCTCCTGTGAGATCTCTGCTTCCCCATCCCCTTCCTCGTGAAGGATCTCCTTTACCAATCCCTCTTCCTCCCAAGCGATCATATTTCCCCATCCACCTTCCTCCTGTAGGATCTCACTTCCCCATCCCCGTTCCTCCGGTAGGAACTCTTTTCCCCATCCCCTTCCTCCTGTGGGATCTCTCTTCCCCATCCCTTTCCTCCTGTTGGATCTCTCTTCTCCATCACCTTCCTCCTGTGAGATCTCTCCTTCCCCATCCCCTTCCTCGTGAAGGATCTCCTTTACCATCCGCCTTCCTCCTGTGGGATCACTCCTTCCCGTTCCATTTCTCCCGTAGGATCTCTCTTTTCTATCCCCCTTCGACCTGAGGGAACTCAGTTCCCCATCCCACTTCACTTTTCTTGCCAATGGTGAATGAGACGGAATATGTGGGGTTCACAGGGTCACAGCAACAGACTAAATTATTGACATTGGGTGAATACCCTGGAGCTGGGCAGTGAGAGACTTTGACAGTGATGGGAAATCCAATCAGTGATTTACGGAAGGGTTTAATGTTTCCTGAAATATCCGCGTGAAAGAAATTCCCTCAGACCCTCGGTTTGTATCACTTTCTTCATCAAGTTGTCTGTTTGTGTTTAGACTTGGCGAGAATGAACTGGGAGATTCAGGAGTGAAACTGGTGTTTTCGGCTCTGGGGAACCCGGAGTGTAAAATACAGAAACTGTGGTAAGTACCAGACTGTGGGAGATTGTGTTTACAGTCACTGGGTGTCTGACACTGAACATTAATGTGATCAGTAATAGTGTTACTGATGATCACTGGGGATCTGTACCGTCTCCTGTCTCTCTGTGTCCTTCACCCTCACTCTCTCTCATCTCCAGGCTGAACAATGTCGGTCTAACAGATTCTGGGACCGAGGATTTCGCCTCTGCTCTCAGTACAAACCGATCACTGACGGAGCTGGACCTGAGTGATAATAAACTGCGAGATTCAAGAATGAAATTGGTGTCTGCGGCTCTCAGGAACCCAGAGTGTAAAATACAGAAACTGGTGTAAGTACCAGACTGTGGGAGATTGTGTTTACAGTCACTGAGTGTCTGACACTGAACATTAATGTAATCAATAATTGCGTTACTGATAAACACTGGGGATCTGTACCGTCTTCTGTCTCTCTGTATCCTTCACCCTCACTCTCTCTCATCTCCAGGATGAGTGGTGTCTGTCTCACAGATTCTGGGGCAGAGGATCTCGCTTCCTCTCTCAGTACAAACCCAACACTGACGGAGCTGGACCTGAGTTATAATAAATTAGGAGATTCAGGAGTGAAACTGTTGGTTGCGGCTCTCAGGAACCCGGAGTGTAAAATACAGAAACTGGAGTAAGTACCAGACTGTGGGAGAGTGTGTTTACAGTCACTGGGTGTCTGACACTGAACATTAATGTGATCAGTAATTGTGTTACTGATAAACACAGGGGATTTGTAACATCTCCTATCTCTCTGTTTCCTTCACCTCACTCTCTCATTTCCAGGCTGAAATGTGTCGGTCTCACAGATTCTGGGGCCGCGGATCTCGCCTCCGCTCTCAGTACAAAACCATCACTGACGGAGCTGAACCTGAGTTATAATGAACTGGGAGATTCAGGAGTGAAACTGGTGTCTGGGGCTCTGAGGAACCCGGAGTGTAAAATACAGAAACTGTGGTAAGTACCAGACTGTGGGAGATTGTGTTTACAATCACTGGGTGTCTGATACTGAACAATAATGAGATCAGTAATTGTGTTACTGATAAACACTGAGGATCTGTACCGTCTCCTGTCTCTCTGTACCCTTCACCCTCACTCTCTCTCATCTACAGGCTGGAGAGTGTCGGTCTCACAGATTCTGGGGCCGAGGATCTTGTCTCCGCTCTCAGTACAAACAAATCACTGACGGAGCTGGACCTGAGATCAAATTCGTTGACAGACCGATCTGTCCCCGCTCTCCGCCGCCTCATACTGACACTCCCGAGTCTGGAGCGGATCGGGTGAGTGTTTGGGTTAATATCCAATGTGATAAAATGTCAGCGGATCCGCGGGTTTTCTGGTGATATTTGTCTGTGAGCGTTGTTGAAACATTAACCCCGGTCCCCTGTTACTGACACTGTTGTGTAATCTGTTTATTTCATCTTTATTCTCCCATCTGTTTCAGGCTGGTGGGGAATCGGTTCACTGAGACCGGGGAGAAGGAACTGAGACCTCTACAGGGAGTCAGATCCGGACTGACTGTGGAACTGTGAACATCTGAATGTGTGAACATCCCCGCCCGCGTGATGGAGCCGATTCCCCACCCGCGCCTTTAACGACCCCCTCCCCTTTAACACCCCCTCCCCTTTAAATCCCCCCTCCCCTTTAACTCCCCCTCCCCTTTAAATCCCGCCCTTACCTTTAATGGTCGCGCGCCGGGGGTAATTCCCAACGGTTTTAACGGAACCGGCTCCGGTCACGAGCTCGGTGATATCGGAAGCGCTCCCGCAGTGACTTTTTTCCGCCCGTTGTCCAGCGGCGCAGCTTCCGCCGGATGTGCGGGTTCCAGACTCTCCCACGTGAGACCCCGGGGAATTACCCAGACAGGAGGAGCCCGGGGGCCGGGGCTTAGTCTGGGACACCGATGTCCCGGGGTGGGATTGTCCCGGGAGAGAATCCTTTCGCTCCCTCTGCTGAGGACGGTGCATTCGGCAGCCTGGCCGATATAATGACGTCAAATTGACAAATACCTCAGCAATAACCTTGGATCCACAGCGATCCCGGACACCGCCCTGAAGTGTGATTTTATAAGTATCGCTTACGCGATGCAGAGCGACGGTGAGAGACGGGACTGATTAATCTACCGGTCACCCGTTGTCGCCGGTCAGTTAATTGTGAGTGACTGTGAGTGAGTCGGGAACAGTGTGGCGACCCACTTTCTGCGCAGGCGCATCGGCTCACAAATACCCAGGGATTAAATACCAGCGCCGCGAAGTTTGATTAAACTAGTCTGGAACAGACTTACCGACTGCGAGTCGTTGTCTCTAACTCTGTACGTAGTACATCGCTACAACAGCTAATTTATTCCCGCAAGTCAGCAGCTCACATACTGTTTAATTTACATTTATCATGATGAAATCAATAAACCGCTTTAACTTCCTGCCTTGGTGTCGGACTTGAGTTTTATTTGAGGGTTCCGCTGCCCCCGGCACCCTGTGCACTGTAACAGTGGGTCGGAGCTCCTCACACTGACACAGTAGCGTCTCAGCTGTCGGACATTCCCATGGTCACATATAGAGCTAATCTCCCTCCACACAGTCCCATCACACACTCCGGGGGTCAGACACAGAGTGAATCTCCCTCCACACCGTCCCATCACACACTCCTGGTGTCAGACACAGAGTGAATCTGCATCCACACCGTCCCATCGCACAAACGAGATCCCAATCCTTGGCGTTTTCTCTCACCGTCCCTACCCCTAACGGGTCGCCTTCCCCTCCCGTCCACTCACACAGGCCTCGCTCTCAATCAAAGGCCATCTCCTCTCATTCATTCCCACCACCCGCTATCTTAACGGGATGCACCGCTACCTATTCGCTGCCATCGTCCGAGCACTGTCTGCATTCCAAATAGGATCCAGCCCTTCCCATTCATTCTCACCGTCCGCACTCCCAGTAAACCTGACCCCTTCCCATTCACTGCTATCATTTGCATCCCTAACGGGACGCACCCCCACCCATTCTCTCCCGTCGCCCGAACATTCCAACTGGATCCCACTCTTTCACTTTCACTCCCAATGTGCCCACCCCTTCTCGTTCCCTCCCAATGTGACCTACCCGTTCCCGTTCGCTCCCAATGTGATCCAGCCCTTCCTGTTGTCTCCTAATGGGACCCAGCCCGTCCCATTCACTCCCAATGGGACCCAGCCCTTCGTGTTCGCTCCCAATGGGATCCAGCCCGTCCCATTAACTCCCAATAGGACCCACCCTTCCCTTTCACTCCCAATAGGACCCACCCTTCCCTTTCACTCCCAATGGGACCCACCCTTCCCTTTCACTCCCAATAGGACCCACCCTTCACTTTCACTCCCAATGGGACCCACCCTTCCCTTTCACTCCCAATGGGACCCACCCTTCCCTTTCACTCCCAATAGGACCTACCCTTCCCTTTCACTTCCAATGGGACCCAGACCTTCCCTTTCCCTCCCAATGGGACCCAGACCTTCCCATTCACTCCCAATGTGATCCAGCCCTTCCCATTCACTCCCAATGGGACCCAGCCCTTCCCATTCACTCCCAATAGGACCCACCCCTTCCCTTTCACTCCCAATGGGACCCACCCTTCCCTTTCACTCCCAATGTGATCAAGCCCTTCCCATTCACTCCCAATAGGACCCACCCCTTCCCTTTCACTCCCAATGGGACCCACCCTTCCCATTCACTCCCAATGTGATCCAGCCCTTCCCATTCACTCCCAATGGGACCCAGCCCTTCCCATTCACTCCCAATAGGACCCAGCCCTTCCCATTCACTCGCACCATCTGCCTTCCAATGAGATCCCTTCCAGTTCATTTCCAACGGGTCTGTGAACCTGGAAATTTGGGTGGACGCCGGAATTCCGAGTTTAACAGAACTCAGGGCTGCGTTTACGGAATTTGACGAGAACGCTAATGGTTAATCGGTTACAAGGAGAGTCGAGGGTCGAGTGGATGTTGACGACTTTGTAAAACTGACGAGGTTCTGACTTCTGGCGGAGATGGCGGATATGATCAGACTTCAGGAACTTTGGCACGCCTTCCTGAAGCTGCGGGGAGCAGGGTGCGTGTGAGAGAGGTTTATGGTTTCCGTGTCCCCGGGCTGAGAGATTCCCTGTTTCCGCATAGCACATTCTCGGTTAACGTGGCCGTCAGGGATGGAGTGAGGCACTGACTTACACTGGCCACTGTCGCACACAGAATCTATGGCGAAGGAACATGCGGTGCCCATGGATGCATTCCCGGGATCGAGTGTGTTACTGATTGCAATAATAGTACTTTAATTTGTGTTTTATGTCGTCTTTGGTATTGCATATATGTTTTAATTCTAAAAACTTTGTCGTTGAATGAACTAATGTATATCTCAGATATTCGCACATTCATGTGGGATTAGGGGAGGAGGGGTGAGGGGTTTGGGAGGAAGAGGAGTGATGGGACGAGGAGTGGAGAGATGAGACGGAGAGGGTGGCGAATTCACTGACTCAATAGGGGACGAAAAGGGGAGGGTCGGAAGTTGCTGTCACAAACTGGTGGCCAACGTGGATAAGATAAAGGCGGGGTGAGGAGGAGTGAAACGACAGGAAGGGAGCGGGAGTGATGGGACGGGGAGGGAGAAGAGGTGCTGCAACGGCGACGGAGTAGAAGTGATGAGACTGGGAGGCAGGGAAACTAATGAAACGTGGCGGGAGGGTATGAGATGGAACGAGGAGGGAGCGGAAGAGATGGGACTATGAGGGAAGTGAAGTGATGGGGCTGGGAGGCAGGGCTAGTGATATACGGGGAGGGACGGTCTGTAATGAAACTGGGAGGAAGGGGAAGTGATCGAACGGGGAGGGAGCGGAAGGGATGGGACAGTGAAGGACGGGAAGAGATGAAACGGGGAGGGAGAAGAAGTGATGGGACAGGGAGGGAGCGGAAGAAATGGGACAGGAGGGAGGGGATCTGATTGGGCAGGGTGGGGAGTGTGGGGGAGTGACTTACTCAACAGTGGAGGATGAGTGGTTGGCGATAGTTCCTTCGCAAATCAGATGGACGACAAGAAAAGGGAGGGGTGTGCTTGAGGGGAAAAGGGGGATCGAAGGGTCGGGGACGCCGTCAGGGCTGATGGAACGGAGAGTAGAGTGTTGTTACGGAGGGAGACAGGAGCGACTCACTCAAGGACAGTAGGAAGGGATTGGGTGGGGGAGCGAAATTCCTCATCAGAAAAAAATCACGAAACTGGATGTGGTAGATGACGGGAGAAAGTTCAAGGGGACAGAGAGCGGAGGGTGTCAAGTGTGAAAGTGTCAGTAGGGGAGTGACTCACTGGTTATCAGAGAGAGAGAGAGGGCGATGAGGAGAGGCTAAATTTGGCATCGCCGAGTGGCAGGAAACCAGCATAAGGTGTAAAACATCGAGGTGGTGGGGAGTGGAAAGCGAGGGGAGGGAGGGATAGGGTTTGCGAATGATGGGATGGAAAGGAGAGTGGCAAATGGTGAGTGTGAGGGAGTGACACACTTAGTGGTGGAGGAAATGGGGGGAGAGGGTCACACCCTGTCACAGAATGTCTGTCGGCAGATGTTTAAATGGAGATTTGGAAGAGTGGGGGACAGCGAGGGAAAGCAGAGGAGGGGTGGGGATTTGAGAAGGATCAAACAAGGAGGGAAGTGAGTGGACGGTGGGCAAAAGGATGTGACAGTCGGCGATGCTTCAAGAGGGTTGTCCATCATCCCCACCACAAAATGGCCGCCAGCCAGTGTGAGATGGGCGGTCATCATCATAGCCTGTCACATCAGACCGCCAACCACTCTCGTGATTCGCTGGTCTTTATACCCCATATTGTGACCGTATTGTCTCCCGTCCTACAAACTCCAGCTCTCGCTCTGTTGAGATTGCACCGCCTCCGTCTGTCCAACAGTGTCCCCGTCTGGCAACGCTTCTGTGGGTCTGGCGCTGTCTTGTTTGGTGGGATTCTGGCTTCTGTTTGTGGCCAGAGGTCAGCCCTGTATGTTCGGGGTCGGGGTTGGGGCGGGGGGCGTTGAAGCTCCGTGAGGCAGTTCCTCCGCTGCAGCACAGTTTTTCCTCTATATTAGGCGGCTGGAAACTGGCCCCTGATGGTGTAGTGAATGTCGTGGAACCGAGTTCAGTTTTCCTTTTTCAATTTTTGTTGTAGTGTGTCTTCGGATGTCTGGGGGAGCAATGCCTGCAAGTCTGTAAATGGTGTCAGTGGGTGCGGGACGCAGTGTGGCCCTGATTATTCGGCACGCTTCGTTAAGCAACGGGTCTATTTTCTTACCATAGGCAGATCTGCCCCAAACAGGTGCACAGTATTGTGCGGTTGCATAGCAGAGTGCTAGGGTAGTTGATCTAGGTGTGTGAGCATTGGCGCTCCATTTGGTGCCTGCTAATTTTTTTTTCAAGGGAGAATTTGGATGTGGGTGGCAAATGAGAGCGTCCTATCCAGTGTCACGCCCAGGTAAATCGGAGTGGGATGGTGTTCGAGCTCCTTCCCGCACCAGAAGATCTGGAGTTTCCGAGCTGCATCTCGGTTCCTCAGGGGGAATGCACACACTTGAGTTTTTGATGGATTTGGGTACAGAGACCATTTTTCATTACATTGCTTCATTGCCTCGGGGACTGGTGTAAGTCGTACTTCAACTTCTTGGAAGGATTAGCTTGTGTTGCTAAGCACAGGTCGTCTGCACAGATAAACCTGCGTGAGTTAGGAAAGGTTGGTTGGTCGTTTGTGTAAACATTAAATAGTAGAGGTGCCAGGACTGATCCCTGTGGTAATCCGTTCGTTTGTGGAGGCCACCTACTCTTAATTCCATTCATGTCTACATAAAGTCTAAGATTTTCTAGGAGGGTTCTTATTACTTCCAGTGTGGTTTCATTCTTTAACATTTTAGATAACTTCAGTAGAAGGCCTCTGTGATTCACAGTGTCCTATGCTGTTGTTAAGTCAACGAATATTGCCCCTGTAATTTGTCACATTTCGAAGCCATCCTCAATATACTGGGTTACGTTCAGGACTTGACGGCAGCAAGAGCGGCCTGGCCTGAACCCGGCTCGGTCTGGTGTTAGAAGAACTTCGACTAAGAGGGATATTCTTTTCAGTATGAGTCTCTAGTAGAGTTCATAGAGTGTGCAGTGCAAGAAATCGGTCCATACTTTTTAGGAATTGTGGGGTCTTTATTAGGTTTCAGGAGAAAAAAATTGACTCTTCACTTTTCAGGTAATTTTAATGATCTTAGTCAGCTATTCAAAAGGAACAGAAGCCAGTGGAGTGCTTTAGGTCCAAGCTGTTTCAGGAATTCATTAAGAATCCCATCTGTGCCAACAGCATTGGTAGATTTTAGCTGTGATACCTCATCTTTTAATTCTTCCATGGGGACAGGTGGGAAGTTTTTATTACCGCTTGTGAGAGATGACTCCATCTCCTGATGTTGCGCCTCTGTCAATAATCCCATCGGGCCCTGGGGTTTATCCACCTTAATTCTATTTAAAAGCCCAAAGCTACCTCAATTACTTCAAAATACTCGAGCATATTAATACTCTTTGCCTTGATCTCCACATGCTCCATGTTCATGTATTTGGTAAATGCTCGCCTCCCCCTTCGCACTGGAGTGTTCGCACCCTCTCCCTTGTTATCCTCTTCCTCCTGATGTATGCATAGAATGCTTTGAGATTCTCTTTAATCATACTTGCCGAGAAGTTTTCTTGGGCCGTCATGGCTTTCCTAATTAACCTCGAGTATGTTTTTTCATTGGAGTTCTTTTCTGTCTTCATATTCGCCCTCCAATCTCTGTTTTATTCTAGCTTCCTGAGCATTGCCTACTTTCTGTTGTATTCCGGACTACATCCATGACATCTCTCAGCATCCCTGGTTCTCTACCTTGCCATCCTTGTCCTTCCTTCTGACTGGAACGTTCCTGTCCTGTCCTCTGTGCAGTTCGACTTCAAACACCCCTCGCATGTTGGATGTGGACTTGCCCAGAAACAGGTGCTCCCTGTTAACACTCCCTCCATCCTGCCTCATCTCTCGTAATTTGCCCTGCTCCAGTTTAATACTCACCCGCAAGGTCCATGCTTATTCCCCTCTGTACTTTTCCATTCTCCCCGTACTTTGCTGCATTCACCATGCAATTATTTCCACTCACAACCACCATTTCTGCCCTGGGGAAAAATTCTCTATCTGTCCACACGATCATCTTGTGCACCTCTATCAAGTCAGCTCTCCTCCGCCTTTGCTCCAAAACGGAACACCCTCGCTCGCTCAAAGTATCAACAGAGCACATGCTCTCTAATCCAGGCAGCATCCTGCTGAATCTCCTCTGCACCCTCTCTAATCCAGGCTGCATCCTGGTGAACCTCCAGTGCACCCTCCCTATCGTTTCCACGTCCTTCTTTTATGAGGTGCTCAGAACTGAACCCAATATTCCAAGTGCTATCCGGGACTTCTCGCGTTGCAACATGGCCTCTTGGCTCCTGAACTCAACCCCCTGAATAATGAGGCTGTTACCCAATTCGTCTTCGGAAACTGCCTATCAACGTGTGAAGAAACATTGCGGGATCTGTAGATGCCAACCCGAACGTACCTCTGTTCCACCAGACTGCCAACAATCCTGCTGTTAACCCGGCACTCTGCCTTTCAAATTAGTCCTTCCAAAGTGAATCATTTCGCACTTTTCTGTGTTGAACTTCATCTGGCACTTCTCATCGCTGTTGTGCATCCTGTCAATGACCTGTTGTAACAATCTTCTACACTAACCACAACTCTAACAATATCCATATCATCTGCGAACTTACCAATTCCACCCTTCCACTTCCTCAAACAAATTATTTATATTAAGCAAAACGCTAAAAGCAGGATCAGAGAACAGATCCCGACACATTGCCACTGGTTACCAACCTCCAGGGAGAAAACACTCCCTGCATGAAAATCCTCCGCCTTCTCTGGATAACAAACAATTTTGAATACACCAGACAACTTTCCATGGACACTGAAATAGCCTATCATGGTGAAACCTATCAAATACCTTATTAAAATCCTCTTTTCACCAGATCAACATCTCTACCTTTATCAATGTGCTTCATCATATCCTCACAAAATACAACACGGCTTCTGAGACATGGGCATAAGACCGTAAGGAGCAGAAGTCGGAAATTCGGCCGATCGAGCCTGCTCCGCCATTTTATCATGAGCTGATCCAATCTCCCCTTTAGTCCCGCTCTGCCCGTCTTCTCACAATAACATCTGATGCCCAGTCTACTCAGATACCTATCAATCACTGCTTTAAATACACCCAATGACTTGGCCCCCACTGCCTCCCGTGGCAACAAATTCCACTGATTCACCACCCTCTTGCTAAAACAAAATCTTCGCATCTCTGTTCTGAATGGGCGCCCTTCAATCCGTAAGTCATGCCCTCTCGTACTAGACTCCCCCACCACGGGAAACAACTTTGCCACATCCACTCTGTCCATGCTCTTCAACATTCGAATGGTTTCTACGAGGTCCACCCACCCCTCATTCTTCTAAACTCCGAGTACAGTCCAAGAGCGGTCAAACTTTCCCCATCTGTTAACCCACTCATTCCCGGAATCGTTCTAGTAAATCTTCTCCGAACCCTCACAGAGGTCAGCAGATTCTTTCTTAAATATGGCGCCCAAAACTGCACACAAAACTCCAATTGAGGTCTTACCAGAGCCTCAACATCCCATCCCTGCTCCTATACTCTATTCCTCTAGAAATGAATGCCAACTTTACATTCGCCTTCTTCACCACCGACTTAATCTGGAGGTTAACCTTAAGGGTATCCTGCACACGGACTCCCAAGTCCCGTGGTGTGGAAGCGCAAGACCGGCCTGTCCACACGGAACTGTGACGAGGCTCAGAACCGAGAGATCGACATCCGGAGGAGCGGGTTGGGTGTTGTAACACCAGACCTCAGCTCTTCCCCTTCCTCCCCCAGAATTCCAGATGAACAGAGGGGGGAAGAGCAGAAAGAGTGTTGGTGGGACCGTGGAGAGTGTAGGGGAAGGAGCGGGTTGGGTGTTGTAACACCAGACCTCAGCTCTTCCGCTTCCTCCCCCAGAATTCCAGATGGACAGAGGGGGGTAGAGCAGAAACAGTGTTGGTGGAACCGTGGAGAATGTAGGGGAAGGAGCGGGTCAGGGAGACTGGGGAGAAGATGGGGAAGGAGGAGATATCGGTGACGGAAGGAGTGTAGGGGGCGGAGGGTTGATAGAGACGGGGTGTGTAAAAGAAGATGGCGGTGATGGAAATGAATGTAGGGGAAATAGATATCGAGAGGAGCAGGTGGGTGTGTGGTGATGTAACACCAGACGTAACCTCTCCCTCTTCCCCACAATTCCACATTAATACAGAAAGGGAGCGGTGTGGAGGAGTGAGCGGGATGACGGAAACGTGGAAGGCTGTAGGGGATGCAACGGTTCTGAGAGACGGGGAGAGGAGTTGGGGAAGGAGGGATAACGGAGACGGCAAGACGTCTAGGGTACGGAGCGGTAATGTAGAAAGGAAGGTATGGCGGATACGGGGGAGGGAGGTGATGTAGAGGATATCCTGGCAGACTGTGGCGAGGTTGGTCGTCGGGGAAAAAGGAGTTGACGAAGAAGGGAGTGCTAGGGGATGAAGGGGCTGACGGAGACAAGGAAGGGTGCAGGCACTGCTGCTGGTGACAGAGACTAGCGGTGTGTGACTAGAGGAGCGAGGGGGTCCCGGAAATGGGCAAGGGTGATCGGAAAGGACAGGGTGACTAGAACCGAGAGTGGGGGAGAGGGAGTGATTGAAATAAATGGGGAGGGGAAGAGGAGGAGTAGGAACAACTGACATGGTTAGTGGTTCACCGGAGGGAGGGAGTCTCGATGTCGGGGAGGGTTTTAAAGGAGGGATGGGTTGACGTAAAACTGTTCGGATGTCGGGGAGGGATGCGGTGACGGAGAGGAAGAGGGCTTCAGTTGAGTAAGTACACGAGTTGAGAAGTCACGTTGCAGTTGAAGAAGACTTTGGAGAGGGGCAGCATGTTCGGCTCAGATCGCCCACTTCTCTTCTGTGGCCTCTATCTCGATGTCCGAAGTCAGAATCACCCTTCAGTTGGGTGAACCCTCGCAAGGCATCGGGTTCCGAATGCGTACCTAGTAGGGTAGTGAAAACCTTTGCCATCAACAGGCTATTTTGTCCAAGCAGTTGGTGGTGAGGTGTGATGTGGTCCTGAATTACCCCTATCAGCTGTGTTTTTTGGAAAGAGAGAGAGAGTTGTTGTTCAACATCGGACACCTTGTTATTAAGAATGAGAGAGAGAGAGAGAGAGAGAGAGAGAGAGAGAGAGAGAGAGAGAGAGAGAGAGAGAGAGAGAGAGAGAGAGAGAGAGAGAGAGAGAGAGAGAGAGAGAGGGAGAGAGTGAGGGAGAGAGAGAGACAGAGAGAGACCGAGAGAGAGACAGAGAGAGGGAGAGAGAGAGATGGTGTTACGGTTTCTCTGCAAGCTTGTTTACACTTTTACAAGGGCACTGTCTGCTTGCGAGTTCTTGCAGAGAAAGAGCAACGAGCAGCTGATGGGTTGCCATGGTGACCGAGGTCGGCGTTATTTGACGGACAGCTGGTGTCCAACATGGTGTGATAAATAGGTGGTCCGCTGATGGACCTGCAGACAAATGGTTATTGGACACGGAACGACCTTTGTTGAACACAGAAAATGCCTGTTTTGGAGGATCGATCTGGAGAATCGATCAGTGGCTCTCGCAGTGTGAAAAGGGTGTGACCGGTTGGGAGTTATTTGTGTGTCCAACTCTCGCCTGGGAAGTATGGTCCCCTTTGTTATGGTCACTGTCGGTGACTTCCAGATAAGACTGAAGTGGTTCGTTTTGTTAGGTCAAATATAATGGCAGAATATAATATGAATGACTAGACTCTTGGCAGTGCGGAGGATCAGATGGATCTTGGGGTCCGAGTCCATAGGACGCTCAGAGCAGCACGCAGATTGAATCTGTGGTTAAGAGGGCAGACGGTGTATTGGCCTTCATAAACCGTGGAATTGATTTTAGTAACCGAGAGTTAATGTTCCAGCTACTGAGGAAGCTGGTCAGACCCCAGTTGGAGTATGGTGCTCAGTACAGGTCGCCTCACCAGTATGGACTTCCAGAATGGTTGAAAAGAGATAACTACTGAATGAATATTCTCTCTGGAGAGAAGGAGATTGAGAGGAGACATGATAGAGGGATACAAGATATTAAGAGGAGTAGATAGAGTGGACAGCCAGCGCCTCTTCCCCAGGGCACCACTGCTCAGTACAAGAGGATATGGCTATAAGTTAAGTGGAGGGGTGTTCAAGGGGGATATTAGAGGAAGTTTTTTACTCAGAGAGTGGTTGGTGCATGGAATGCACTGCCTGAGTCGGTGGTAGAGGCAGATACGCTAGGGAAGTTTAAGAGGGTACTAGACAGGTATATGGAGGAATTTAAGGTGGGGAGTTATATGGGAGGCAGGGTTTGAGGGTCGGCACAACATTGTGGACCGAAGGGACTGTAATGTGCTGTACTATTTTATGTTCTATGTTCTATGAAAGTACTGCTGGCGGCTGGTAACAAGACTCTAACTAGGAAAAGGTTATCATAGGAGACCCAACCTTAAATGTATGGATGGAAATTACAATGGGCATTTACAAAATGGAGAATATAACAGCATCTCTTAATCATAAGTTGGAACAATTTGATTCATATTGGGAAAATGATTTAACTACATAACACCTCATAGGCCTGATTTTATTCTCACAAAACAATATTATGTTGTAAAAACAAAAAGATCATTCCCTAATTGTACATTGTTTTCTCCTTTCGCTTGTTCTTTCTTTCCTCTATTTTGTTTAAGTGTATACCTCAGATGAATATTATGTGGTCATTTTTGGCATATATGACGATATGATATATATGTACAATACCTGAAATACATATAACCATATAACAATTACAGCACGGAAACAGACCATCGCGGCTCTTCTAGTCCGTGCCGAACGCTGACTCTCGCCTAGTCCCACTGACCTGCACTCAGCCCATTACCCTCCATTCCTTTCCTGTCCAAATACCTATCCAATTTTATTTTAAATGACAATACCGAACCTGCCTCTACCACTTCTACTGGAAGCTCGTTCCACACAGCTACCCCCTCGCGTTGACCCTAAACTTTTGCCCCTTAACTCTCAACTGATGTCCTCTTGTTTGAATCTCACCCACTCTCAATGGAAAAAAGCCTATCTACGTCAACTCTATCTATCCCCTTCATGATTTTAAATACCTCTATCAAGTCATCCCTCAACCTTCTACGCTCCAAGGAATAAAGACCTAATTTGTTCAATCTTTCTCTGTTATTTAGGTGCTTAAACCCAGGTAACATTCTATTAAGTCTCATCTGTACTCTCATCTTTTGACATCTTTCCTATAATTAGGTGACCGGAACTGTACACAATACTCCAAATTCGGTCTCACCAATGCTTTGTACAATTTTAACATTACATCCCAACACCTAATCTCAATATTCAGATTTATAAAGGCCAGCATACCAAAAGCTTTCTTCACACCCCCCCCCCATCCACATGAGATTCCACCTTAAGGGAACTATGCACCATTATTCCTAGATCACTCTGTTCTACTGCATTCCTCAATGCCCTACCATTTACCATATACGTCCTATTTGGATTATTCCTACCAAAATGTAACAATTCACCCTTATCAGCATTAAACTCCATCCGCCATCTTATGGAAATGTTTAATTGATGAAGAACTTCAGTAAAAACATAAATTAGAAAAAAAAAAAAGGGTACAGAAGAGTTTCACAAGGAAATTTCCTGGATTGGGGAGTATGCCTCATGAAATCAGGTTGAGTGAACTCGGCCTTTTCTCCTTGGACCGAAGGAGGATGAGACGTGACCTGATAGAGGTGTATAAGATGAGGAGAGGCATTGATCGTGTGGATAGTCGGAGGCTTTTTCCCAGGGCTGAAATGTTTGCCACAAGAGGACACAGGTTTAAAGTGCTGTGGAGTAGGTACAGAGGAGATGCCAGGGGGATGCTTTTTAATCAGAGAGTGGTGAGTGTGTGGAAATGGCTGCAGGCAACGGTGGTGGAGGTGGATATAATACCGTCTTTTAAGAGTCTTTAGGATAGGTACATGGAGCTTAGAAATCTAGAAGGCGATGGGTAAGCCTAATAATTTCTAAGGTAGGGTTATGTTAGGCACAACTTTGTGGGCCGAAGGGACTGTATTGTGTTGTATGTTTTCTATGTTTCCACCCGTAAAGCCTCACTTCGACAAGTTCTCTTGTCTGTTCTGACTGCGTTTTGCGGTGACATTTGCTCAGCCCTGTAATGTAACCCCTCCTCTTGTTATTCCTTCCACTTTCTCTTGTTTAAAAATAGGAAAATCCGAAATATCGTCCTGTCCCGCTTGCTCCTCCTACACCGAATTCTCAATAATGGCTGCAATATCATATTCACTGTTTTGATTCATGTCCTGAGCTCAACTGCGCTTCTCAGAAGCTTCCTGCATTGAAATATACGGAGCTCAGGGCACCAGTCGCTTGATGCACAACCTTTTTGATTCCTGACTTTCTCTGAGGTCTTAACAACATCTGTCTCCATATCGACTCCGCTATCTGCTCTCGAACACAGAATCCCATCCCCCTGCACCTCCAGTTCAACAACTCTCCCAAAAGGCTTTGACAAGGTCCCACACAGGAGATTAGTGTGCAAACTTAAAGCACACGGTATTGGGGGTATGGTATTGATGTGGATAGAGAATTGGTTGGTAGACAGGAAGCAAAGAGTAGGAGTAAACGGGACCTTTTCAGAATGGCAAGCAGTGACTAGTGGGGTACCGCAAAGCTAAGTGCTGGGACCCCAGTAGTTTACAATATATATTAATGATTTAGACGAGGGAAGTAAATGCAACATCTCCAAGTTTGCAGATGATACGAAGCTGGGCGGCGGTGTTAGCTGTGAGGAGGATGCTAAGGTGATTTGGATAGGTTAGGTCAGTGGGCAAATTCATGACAGAAGCAATTTAATGTGGATAAATGTGAGGTTATCCACTTTGTTTGCAAGAACAGGAAAACAGATTATTATTTGAATGGCGGCCGATTAGGAAAAGGGGAGATGCAACGAGACCTGGGTGTCATTGTACACCAATCATTGAAGGTGGGCATGCAGATACAGCAGGTGGTGAAAAAGACAAATGGTATGTTGGCATTCATAGCAAAAGGATTTGAGTACAGGAGCAGGGAGATTCTACTGCAGTTGTACAAGGCCTTGGTGAGACCGCGCCCAGAATATTGTGTGCAGTTTTGGTCCCCTAATCTGAGGACAGACATTCTTGCCATAGAGGGAGTACAGAGAAGGATCACCAGATTGATTCCTGGGATGGCAGGACTTTCATATGAAGACAGACTGGATCGACCAGGTTTTACTCACTGGAATTTAGAAGATTGAGGTGGGATCTTATTGAAACGTATAAAATTCTAAAGGGATTGGACAGGCTAGATGCAGGAAGATTGTTTCCGATGTTGGGAAAGTCCAGAACGAGGGGTCACAGTTTAAGGATAAAGGAGAAGCCTTTTAGGACCGAGATGAGGAAAAACATCTTCACACAGAGAGTGGTGAATCTGTGGAATTCTCTGCCACAGGAAACAGTTGAGGCCGGTTCATTGGCTACATTTAAGTGGAGGTTAGATATGGCCCTTGTGGCGAAAGGGATCAGGGGTTATGGAGCAGGTACAGCGGTGCAGGCTCGAAGGGCCAAACGGCCTACTCCTTCACCTATTTTCTATGTTTCTATGTTTAAACACAGAAATCCATTGACCAATGACTAGGAGCCATAGACAGAGCGAAAATCCCTCCATAAAATTCGACCACACACTCCCGGGGTCACACACAGAGTGAATCTCCCTCCACCCCGTCCCATCACACACTCCCGGGGTCAGACACAGAGTGAATCTCCCTCCACACCTTCCCATCACACACTCCCGGGATCAGACACAGAGTGAATCTCGCTCGTACCGTCCCATCACACACTCCGGGGGTCAGACACAGAGTGCAGCTCCCTCCACACTGTCCCATCACACACTCCCGGGGTCAGACACAGAGTGAATCTCCCTCCACACCTTCCCATCACACACTCCCGGGATCAGACACAGTGTGAATCTCCCTGGTACCGTCCCATCACACACTCCCGGGATCAGACACAGAGTGAATCTCCCTCGTACCGTCCCATCACACACTCCCGGGGTCTTGCACAGAGTGAATCTCCCTCCACACTGTCCCATCACACACTCCCGGGGTCAGACACAGAGTGAATCTCCCTACGCACCGTCCCATCACACACTTCCTGTTTCTGACAAAGAGTGAATCTTCTCCACACCCTCCCATCACACACTCCCTGGGTCAGACACAGAGTGAATATCACTCCACAACGTCGAAACACACTCTCCCGGGATCAGACACAGAGCGAATCTCCCTCAACACCGTCCCATCACACAATCCCGGGGTCAGACACAGAGTGAATCTCCCTCGTACCGTCCCATCAGACACTCCCTGGGTCAGACACAAAGTGCAGCTCCCTCCACAACGTCCCATCAAACACTCCCGGGTTCAGACACAGAGTGAATCTCCCTCCACACCGTCCTATCACACTCTTCCACGGTCAGATAACCAGCGAAGCGCCCTAAATATTATACCATCACAGTGGCGAGGTCAGATATTTAAAGTACCTCCCGCAACATCGCTTTGCACTCTACTAAAGTCAGAAAAATTAAAAACCTCCCCCTCCTCCGGTCTCCCCACTCACCGATACCCAGCTTTTCGGCTTTCCAGCAGTCTGGAATTGTGTGTGTCTCTCGGAGATGGTGTGTGTGTCTGTGAGCGGACTGTGTGCTGCCGTTAGAGGAAGGAAGGGGAGGAGAGAGGAGGCCACGGAAAGGGTGGTGAGAATGCAAACACTGATGCAAGTGGTGTGGAAGCACATGACCGGCCTGTGCAAGCAGAGTTGGGGAGAGTCTCAGATCCTGGTGATATATATCCGGTGGAAAGGTGGGTGGGTGTAACACCAGACGTCAACCCTCACTCACACTCCTCACAATTCCCTGTGACACAGAGTGGAGGGTGAGCGGAGGGACGACGATGATGCGGAGCGTTTAGCGGGTGGTGTGTATCACGCAGACGGGGCGGAGCGTATATGTACGTACGGGATGATGGAGACTGCTAAGTGTGTAGTAGAGGGTGTGGGTCAGGGAGACGGGGTTGCTTGCAGAGGAGGGATGGGTGAGGGAGACGGGAGTGGTGTACTGGAGACTGCGTGACCGTGACGAGGAATAGTGTAATAGAGGGACAGTTTGACGGATTCGGGGAGGGGTTTTGGAGATGGAAAGTTGTTATGCATAAGGGGAGGAGTGTTTCCGAGTGACAGTGCAGGGCCTGACTCTGTGTTGGTATCGTTGAGTGGTGAGTTCCTGCTGTGGTGCAGAGCCTGTCAGTGTGTCAGTGTCACGATGAGGGTCGTGTTCATGTCAGATGTGGGTTGTGTCGGTAACACCGAAACACTTTCAGTGTCCGTTTGAAGACCATCTGCGTGACACAGTGGTGATTGTCTGTTTCGTTCACAGCTTATGCGAACGGTACTGTCCCGCCCGCTTCAAGTCTCACTAATATCTACAGTGTCAGGCTGAGAGGCGTTGACCCCTGAGCTGCACGGAACTGCCCTTCGAACAATACTTGCTACATTAAATCGAACGCCGCTCAGAAAATTAGTCCACGCGGGCTCAGCTCTTTGCTTCCTGACTTTGTCTGAGGTCCTAAAATCATCTTGTCCCAGCAACAACTCAACTATCTTTGATGGCGTTCTTTTTCTCATCGGCCTGCAGCTGTCGTTTATATCACCACTCCACACTTCTAATGGCAAACCTTACCGCTGGGATATTAGTTCCAATCCAGTTCAGGTGTGAACTGAGAGAGTTGTTCATGGGAGCGGAAATGAAGGAGCTGAGCAAGGTGAGGGCGGTGTGGCGCGGCCTGCAGGCAGGTTACTGTGCTGCCCCCCAGTGTTCGCTTGGCAGAATACAATCTCTGCTGTGAACAATTGTAGATTATCGTGGCATTCAAATTGCCCAGGGGCATCAAGCTGGCTAAATGTGTATGTGTGTGTGTGTGTGTGTGTGTGTGTGTGTGTGTGTGTGTGTGTGTGCGCGCGCGCGCGCGCGCATGTGCGAGTGTACATACTGTTTGAATGTATTTCACTGATATCCTACATATGCTTGTATTCTTTCTATTTTATACAAATTATGTATGACTTATGCCGTGTGGGACTGTTGGTGTTGTGTTTAGCAGCTTGATCCTGGCTGTATTCATGGTCATTCCTGTGTAATGGAATTACAATTAAACTTAAAGTGAATTGAATTGAAATGATATGAACCCGTCTTGTCTGTAGAGGTCGCACCTTCCGTGGAAGAGAGACCGCTGATAAACATATCTCAAGACCTTGCTTCAACACTAACTCGTTAGCCACTTCTTAAACAGAATGTTCTTTATAATCTTGACTCACCTGCACGTACATAAGTTTGCAGAACCAGCTCCTTCTTCCTACCTATATACTGGTGCTTATTACGACCGCAATCCACCGAAAACAGTCGATCTCCTCCACCGTGCGTCTTTTTTGTTTCCCTAATAAAGGAAACTCCATCGCTGCAGCTCGCCACATCTCATCCTCTTCCGCTCTGAGCCACAGAACCATACTCAGCGCCAGAGACCTGACCGGTGAGACTTTCCCCTGCTTAGTCATTTGCACCTCTCTCCTCCCATCCGGAAGGAACCAAAGGAACATGTTATTGAGCGGGTTGGCCACAAGGGGTCTCTGCACTGGCTCTGGCTGTTTAAACTCTTGCACTTTTCTGTCTGTCACACAGTTTCCTGTATACTACACCTTCAGTGTAAAGACCTCTCTATATGTCCTCCCTACTACCCCCTCAGCTTCCCGAATGATCCCGAGTTCATCCAGTTCCAGTTCCAACTCTGTAACGCAGAGTGTTAGAAGGTGCAGCTGGATGACCTTCTTACAAGTGAAGTTGTCGGGAACTCTTGAGGTCCCCATGCCTTCCCACATCTCGCAAAGGAGTATTCAACTCTCCTGCCAGACATTGCTTCTGCTCTGACTTTGCGATTATAAAGAAAGAAACAAAAAATAAACTGAAAACTAATCAGCCAACAGTTATGTGCCTTCTCTCAGCCAAGAATCATCTCCTTGAAGATTCAAAGAGATAAACCCTCTGACTTCCACTCAAATCCAATTTTCCGCCACTTTTCCTTTCTACTCCGGCTTATCCCCCCCGTTCCCCAGCACCACACACACACATTCAAACAGTGAGTGAAAATCTCTCTACACTGTCGCATCACGTACTCCCGGGGACAGACCACACGGTCTTATCATAGACGCCCGTGGTCAGGCACATCGTCCCATTACATATTCATAGGGTTAGAATAGAGTGAAGCTCCCTCTACAGCATCCTATCACAAACTCCCGGGTTCAGAGCCAAACTGAAGCTCCCTCTACACCGTCCCATCACACAGTCCTGGGGTCAGACAAGCAGTGAAGCGCACTCCATACCTTCCCATCAAACAAGCCTGTGTCAGATACAGAGTGAAACTCTTTCCACACCCCATCACCTCACACGATCTCGGTGTTAGACACAGAGTAAAGCTCCCTCCACGGCGTCGGTCCTATTAAAAACTCCCAGGTGCAATAATCCTGAACACTCCGCGTTTCTGTCTCGGAGAATGTGCGTTGGTTTGTGTTCATATGATGTGCTGGGAAGAATATGGAATTGGAAGGGGCGTTGAGAGAGACTGGCTGAGTGTAGAAGGAGGGTTGACGATGACATGGGTCGGAGGAGGTGAAGGGAGACGCGGAAGGATGCAGGCCCTGCTGGCGTTGAGAGAGACTGGCTGAGTGTAGAAGGAGGGTTGACGATGACATGGGTCGGAGGAGGTGAAGGGAGACGCGGAAGGATGCAGGCACTGCTGGCGTTGAGAGAGACTGGCTGAGTGTAGAAGGAGGGTTGACGATGACATGGGTCGGAGGAGGTGAAGGGAGACGCGGAAGGATGCAGGCACTGCTGGCGTTGAGAGAGACTGGCTGAGTGTAGAAGGAGGGTTGACGATGACATGGGTCGGAGGAGGTGAAGGGAGACGCGGAAGGATGCAGGCACTGCTGGCGTTGAGAGAGACTGGCTGAGTGTAGAAGGAGGGTTGACGATGACATGGGTCGGAGGAGGTGAAGGGAGACGCGGAAGGATGCAGGCACTGCTGGCGTTGAGAGAGACTGGCTGAGTGTAGAAGGACGAGGGGATCATGGAGACGGGCAGGACTGAAGGGAAGGGATAGAGTGACCATCCCGGGGAATGGTGCAGATGATGGAGGGTGTCACGGAGACAGAGCGTATTTTAGGGGAGGGATAGGTGACGTTAAACGGTGAGGGTGTAATGGAGGGAGTACATGATGTAGACGTGCAGGTTGAGTAAGTACACGAGTTGGGAAGTCACGTTGCAGTTGAACAAGATGTTGGAGATGGACACATTGATCGGCTCTGCTCACCCCCTTCTCTTCTGTGACCTCTGTCTGGAAGGCCGATGTAAGAATCATCCTTCAGGTGGGTGAACCCTCGCAGGACATCGGGTTCCCATGATTTACCCGGGAGGGCACTGAAAACCTTTGCCAAGCAACGGGCTGGGTTTTCTAAGAGTCGGTGAGCAGTTTTCGGCCTCTTACATAATCCAGCCAGATGTGATTACACTGGAGAGGGTTGAAAGGAGGTTCACGCCAACGATGTCAGCATCTCAGTGGATCTATCCTCGGTCCAACACATTCACGCAAACACGAAGGTGTCACGTTCCCGACCGAAGAGCGGCAGGCATCCGAGTTCCAGCACGGCCATTCCCCGGAGTGTGATTAGCTGTCGGGTTCCCTTCAAGCCCCAGACTGCCAAGTGTTGTCTGCAATATACCTTCAGGGAATATCTACAGTTAAAGGCCTCGTACTGAGCAGTCTCTGCTCAACCGCAGGAGATCCATTTCTTGTCTTCCCGCTTATGAATTTACCTTCGATTTCGTTAGTGTCGTCTTGTTTATTACGAGTCTGAGGATGAGCAGTTGTCTTCATCACCATCCCAGCCATCCTTAGCTCTCTCGATAGAGACGGGATTACAACTTCAGGCGCTTGAGAAGATTTGGCCTTTCGTTGAAGACCAGCAAATGATCGCTGGGAGCATTCTGACTTGTTGCATCTCTGCCTGGCGAGGAGGCTGCAACGCACGAGGTCGCCAGATCCATCACGGGTACAACCCTCCCCAGCATCGAGGACATCTTCAAGATCCATTTCGAGAACTATTCTTTGCGATATAAATTTTAGAGGCACGAGGTCGCCAGAGGCGGCAGAGGGATGTGGACTCGAACAGCTCCATCACGGGCACAATCCTCCCCAGCATCGAGGACATCTGCAAGATGTGATAGCTCGAGAAGGCGGCATCCATCACTGAGGTCGCTTACCCCCGGACAAGCTCCCTGTTCATTACTACCATCGGAGTAAGGTACCGGAAACTGAAATATCAACGATTCAGGATCGCATTCCTCTCCTCCGCCAACATATTTTTGAATGCATGAGCACTACATCCACATTTTTGCGGCATTTATTATCTTTTTGCATTTTGCATATTTCCGACCTTCAGATGAACAAATCTTAGGTTGTATAAGTCACAGATGATTAGAAAAAAAACGGTGAATTTGTAGAAGGAAGTCTGAGAATCAGAATGGGAGAGCTGCCGGAGCCATGTTGAGATTTTCTTCTCATCGTGGTTAAGACAGGCGGTACGGCGCGGGCGTGTGACGTCTGGCAGTGAAGCGGGGAGGATTTAAAAGAAACACAGCCTTATATAGCGGGCAGTGTCGCTTTGCGGGCAGCGGAGTGATCCGGGAGCAGAGTGAAGGCTTACGGGCTTTGGCTCAACGGGATTAGACAGAAACGGGCGAGGCAAGGTAGGCTTAGGTTTCACTTTTTCCTGTTATTTGTGGAAAGGGGGAATTATGAGTGTGCGGGCAACTTGTTGTTCTCGCTGTCGGATGTGGGATGTCTTGGAGTCTCCTAGCCTCCAGGACGTGTACATCTGCGCCAGGTGCGCCGATCTGCAGCTCCTAAGGGACCGTGTTAGGGAAATGGAGCTGCAGCTCGATGACCTCCGTCTGGTCAGGGAGAGTGAGGAGGTGATAGAGATTAGCTACAGGCAGGTGGTCACACCTGGGCCACGGGAGGCAGACAAGTGCGTCACAGTTAGGAGAGGGAAGGAGAAGGGTCAGGTACTAGAGAGGACCCCACTGGCTCTGCCCCTTGACAATAAGTACACCTCTTTGATAGGGGACTCGATAGTGACGATGTAGGATAGGCGATTCTGTGGACACAATCAGGAGACCCGGATGGTAGTTTGCCTCCCTGGTGGCAGGGTCTGGGATCTTTCTGATCGCGTTCAAGATATCCTGAAGTGTGAGGGTGAGAACCCAGAGGTCGTGGTACATATAGTTACCAATGACATAGCTGTGAAAAGAGAAGAGGTCCTGAAAGGAGAATATAGGGTGTAAGAATCGGAATTGTGAAGAAGGACCGCAAAGGTGGTAATCTCGGGATTATTGCCTGTGCCAGGCGGCAGTGAGAGTAGGAAAGGAATGAGGTGGAGGATAAATGCATGGCTGAGGGATTGGAAAATGAGGCAGGGATTCAACTTTCTGGTTCATTGGGACCTTTTATCGGGTCGATGTGACCTGTGCAAAAAGGATGGGCTGCACTTGAACCGTAGGACGACCAATATCCTGGCGGAGAGATTTGCTAAGGCATCTGGGGAGACTTTAAACTAGAATGGCTTGTGAGGTTGGAATCAAATTGAAGGGACTAGGAGAGAGGAGGCTAGTTCACAAATAGAGAAAGCTTCTAGACAGAGTGTGAGTGAGAATAGGCAGGTGATAGAGAGGGGGAGAGAGCCCAAAGATGTAGAGGAGAGGGAAGTAAAATAAGATAGTAAAGTTGTTTGCATCTTTAAGGATAAACAGAGAGTAAGAGGTGGAGAATTTCTTAAGTGCATTTATTTTAATGCTAAGAGCGTTGTAAGAAAGGTGGACGGGCTTAGAGCATTGATTGATACTCCGAAATATGATGTTGTTGCTGTTAGTGAAACATGGTTTCAAGAGGATGTGATAGGCAACTAAATATTCCTGGATTTCGTTGCTTCGTGTATAATCGAATCGTAGTGGCAAGAGGGGGAGGTGCTGTATTGCTTGTCAGAGAAAATATCACAGCGGTGCTCTGGCAGGATAGATTAGAGAGCTCGTCTAGGGAGAATATTTGGGTGGAATTGAGGAATGAGAATGGTGTAGTAACACTTATATGGATGTATTATATACCACCTAATGGGGAGCGAGAACTGGAGGAGCAAATTTGTAAGGAGATAGCAGTTACTTGCAGTAAGCACAAGGCTCTTATTGTGTGAGATTTTAATTTTCCACACATAGACTGGGAAACCCATTCTGTAAAAAAGCTGCACAGTTTGGAGTTTGTAAAACGTGTGCAGGATAGTGTTTGGCAGCAATACGTAGAGGTACCAACTGGAGAAGGGGCAGTGTTGGATCTCCTGTTAGGGAATGGGATATGTCAGGTGCCGGTGGCATATGTTGGAGAGCACTTCGGGTCCAGTGATCACAATGCCGTCAGATTCAAGATAATAATGGAGAAGGGTAAGTCTGGACCCACGGTTTAGTTTTTTGATTGGAGAAGGACTTACTTTGAGGCGCGAATGGATTTAGAAGGAGTCGATTGAGACAAATTGTTTTCTGGCGATGATGTAATAGAGAAATGGAGGTCATTTAAAGGTGAACATTTGAGGGTACATTATGTTCCTCTCGGGTTGAAAGAAAAGGTTACAAGTTTTTAGAGACACCTGGTTCTCACGGGATATTGGAAACTTGGTTTGAAAAAAATAAGAGACAAACCGACAAACAGGGAGATCTATAATAAATATAGGCAGCATGGAGTAAATGAGTTGCTTGAGGAATATAAAGAATGTAACACGAAATTTACGAAAGAAATTAGGGAAGCTAAAAGAAGATATGAGGATTCTTTGGCAAGTAAGGTGAAAATAAAGAGAATCAGAGTAGACAGCTATGTGTGGAGACAAAAGAGATGGAGTGGGGCATCTTTGAACAATTTATTTTCTTCGGTATTCACAAAGTAGAAGGAAATTGAATTGTGTAAGATAAGGGAAACAAGTAGGGAAGTTATGGAAACTATAACGATTTTAAATTAAATAAAAGTGGATAAATCTCCAGTCATGACAGAATTTTCCGTAGGATTCTGAGAGAAGTTAGTGTAGAAATAGAAGGTGCTCTGACTGAAATATTTCAAGTGTCGATAGAAACGGGCATGGTACCGGAGGAATAGAGTGTTGCTCATGTGGTTCCATTGATTAAAAAGGGTTCGTAGAGTAAACCTTGCAATTACCGGCCTATAATTTTGACGTCAGTAGTGGGTAAATAGATAGAAAGTATTCTTAGAAATGGTATATATAATTATCTGGATAGACAGGGTCTGATTACGAACAGCCAACGTGGATTTGTGCCTGGAAGGTCATGTTTGACACATCTTATTGAATGTATTGTAGCGGTTACTAGGAAATTTGACGAGGGTAAAGCAGTGGATGTTTTCTATATGGACTTCAGTAAGGCTCCTGACAATTTCCACACGGAAGGTTATTTAAGATGGCTCATTCGTTAGGTATTGATATTGAAGTAGTAAAAGGGATTCAACAGTGGCTTGATGGGAGATGCCAGAGAGTCGTGGTGGATAACTTTTTTTTCAGTTTGGAAGCCGGTGACTAGTGGTGTGCTTCAGGGATCTGTACTCTGTCCAATGTTGTTTGTCATATACATTAATGATCTGGATGATGGGGTGGTAAATTGGATTAGTAGGTATACAGGTGATACTAAGATATGTGGCGTTGTGGATAATGAAGTGGGTTTTCAACGTTTGCAGAGAGTTTTATGCCAGTTAGAAGAGTGGGTTGAAAGATGGCAGATGCAGTTTAATGCTGATAAGTGTGAGGTGCTACCTTTTGGTAGGACTAATTAAAACAGGACATACATGGTAAATGGTAGTGCATTGAAGATTGCAGGAGAACAGAGTGATTTTGGAAGAATGTTGCATAGTTTCCTGAAGGTGGAATCTCATGTGGTGAATACAGCTTTTGGTATGCTGGCCTTTATAAATCAGAGCATTGAGCAAAGGATTTTGAATGTGTTATGGCACCTCAACAATTAATATAGCATTGAAACAGGTTTTTTATAACAAATAAATCATTTATTAAACACTGCTCAAGAAAAGCTCAAAAGTAAACCAAGGATTAACTTAACTGGAAGTCATGGCTTTACGGCAGCTCGAGCCGATGTTAAAGCAATAATGCAAAAACAGTTCTTAGAAGTAATAATGCAAAATTCCAAATGATTTACACAGTGAGTTCGGAGAGTTTTTCCAAGAAGTAACGAATTCCTCACCAACGTCACAACGTTACTGATGATCCTAGCCGAAATACGTCCTTCCCGAAGGATTCACGGCCAAGGAAATAGTCCGGCTTAAAGGCCCTGACCTTTCCTTGGCAAAACTCTGTATCCAACTCTTTCTGCTCATTCAGCAGCAGCTATCTCGGACACAGGTGACTAACTCCTTATACGAAGGTTAAATCAGGTCGAACCTGTTTCACCGTCGGCATCAACTTTCCTCGATCCTTCAGCTTCCTGAACTTCGATAAATCTTCACTCTCCGACTGGACTAAACTGGCAGTATTGTAGCAAAACTGCCGGCAATAACCTTTGAGACTGAAGGCAGAACGTAAAACTCCAGTTTAAAACAAAACTGCTGTCATAACATCGAAAACGCAGCAGGACAGAGTCACTGACAAATTCAAACACGAACTGACGTGCGTCACAGGGAGAGGTTCTCCTTTTATACCCTGTAGAAAAAACTATCACATGACCTCTCACTGGCGGGAAAATTACATCACTCCACCATCACAAATCCATTACATCATGCCCAGCAGAACATCAAATATATCATGGCCATGTGACAGGCACAAGATACCCACGTGTACGTAACAGCTGTAATGTTACAATTGTACAAGGAATTGGTGAGGCAAAATTTGGAGTATTGTGCACAGTTCTGTTCCTCGAATTATAGGAAAGATGTCAGCAAAATAGAGAGAGTACAAATGAAATTTACTAGAATGTTACCTGGATTTCAGCACCTAAGTTACAGAGAAAGGTTGAACAGGTTAGGTTTTAATTCTTTGGAGCGTGGAATGTTGAGGATAGAGGTATTTAGAATTATGAGGGGAATAAATAGAGTTTAGTGGATAGACTTTTTCCATTGAGAGCAAGGGAGCTTCAAACAAGAAAACATGAGTTGAGAGTTAGGGTGCAAAAGTTTAGGGGTAACATGAGGGGGAACCTCTTTACTCAAAGGGTGGTAGCTGTGTGAAACGAGCTTTCATGAAGCAGTGGTAGAGGCAGGTTCTATATTGTTTTGAAAATATTAATAGGCATATGGACAGGAGAGGAATGGAGAGTTATGAGGTGAGTGCAGGTAGGTGGGACTAGGTGAGAGTAAGCATTCGGCACGGACTAGAAGGGCCGAGATGGCCTGTTTCCGTGCTGTAATTGTTATCTGTTTATATGATTGAGGTGAGAGTAGCTGGAAAGAGAAAAGAGAGATGGAGTTGATTTAGAAAAATAAACGAGTGGGTTGGGGCGATAGGGGTCGAGAGAGAGTAGAGTATCTTGCGAGAGACTGTGAAGAGAAGAGATGGGGAGAGGGTGGTATGAAATCGAGAGGAATGAAAATGAGGTTGCAATAGAGAAGATGGGAGGAGAGGAAGATGAGAGAGAGAGTTTAGAGGGACGAGGGTAAAGAGAAGGCGAGATGGCTAGTAAGAGAGCGATAGAAGGAGAGAAGAGAATAGGGCGGGGGTTAGGGAAGAGAGGACGGGTTAGTGAGAGTCGCAGAGAGAAATGGGGGAGAAAGAGGGATTTGTTCCTGGATATAAGTCGACCCCGGCGGCTCTTCACAGAGAGCCAGGATCATTTCAGCAACATCCGGGCACGCAGGTGCCGACTTCTCACAGATGAAATGGTGCTGATCATTATTGCAACTGTGACCATCTCTGGATTTACATTCACCGCATTCGGACTTTCCAGCGCTCATCTTGTACACGACGTTAGAGGCCACTTCCCTGCCAAGGAGGGGGGGAACAATTTCAAAAGGGACAACGCAACTCCAGCAGACAGCCCTGTGTCAGTCCCCGAAACCACTGACGCACACCCTCATCATTGACCTGTGGAAGATCCCAAAATCTCCCACTACCCCACCTTCCCAGGCAGCCCTGTGTCAGTCTCCAGAATACTTCCACTGTCCCACTGTCTCCCTGTACCCATGTGTCAGTCCCCAAGTTAATACAATGCCCCACCCTTTGCCCACCGACTGGTGAGGGAGCCCAGGATAATCCCAGTACCCCAGCTTCTCCCCACAGGACCCGAAATGCACCCACAGTGCTACTCTCTTCCCAGGGACCCATATCAATCTCCAAAATACTCCCACTGCTTCAGTCACCCCACAGGCCGGCTTTCTACCTCAAAGTACTCTCACTTCCCACCCTCTCTCCACTGATCAGTGTCAGTCCAAAGTACACACACTGTCACACTCTCTCCGCACGGCCCCGTGTCGGTCCCCAAAATACTCCCACTTTCCACTCGCCCCCCAAAACCCCGTGTCAGTCCCGGAAATAATCCCAATGTCCAACATTCCTGTTCTAGATCTGTGGCAGAAAACAAAATACTCCCACTTCCCACTCCTTTCCCACAGACCTCTGTCAATGCCCAAGCTAATCCCAATGCCAAATTCTCTATCTACAGATCTGTGTCTGTCGCCAAAGTACTCCCACTGCCTCACTCTGTACCTGACCTTCTGTCAGTTCCCAAAAGAGCCCCACTGCTCCACTCGCTCTCCACCGCCCAGTGTCGGTCTCCAGATTACTTGCCCTGTCTCACTCTCTCCCGACAGCCCCGAGCCAGTCCGCAAAATAATCCCACTGCCCAAACTTTTCCTTACCGACCTGGGCCAATCACGAAAACAGTCCCACTTCGCTCTCTCGTCCCACATTCCACGTCAGTAACCAAATGAACTCAACTACATACAGTCCACCAGCAGACCGCGTCGGTTTCCAAACTAATCTGATTGCCCACTCTTTCCCTACAGATCAGTCTGAATCCCAAATTAATCCAAGTGCCACACTATGTCCTCACAGTGTCCGTCCGCAAAACATTCCACTGACAACATTTGCTGTCCCCCAAATCCCCTCACTAGACCACTCCTCACCATTGAAAACTTACAGTTCCCAAAATCTGCCCGTACCCCAACTCCCACCACAGACATGTTGCAGTCCTCAAACTGACCTCATTGCCCCACTCTCTCAACATAGACACCTGGCTCTCCACACATTTATCTCAACGTGTACTCTCTCGCCAGAGCCCCGTGACCGTTTCCCAAAAACTCCCACAAGCACCATCTCAGTACCCAAACTCATTCCACTGCACAGTCCATTCTCGGAACCAGTGTCAGTCCCCAAACAAATCCCACTGCACAGTCCATTCTCGGAACCAGTGTCAGTCCCCAAACTAATCCCACTGCACAGCCCATTCTCGGAACCAGTGTCAGTCCCCAAACTAATCCCTCTGCACACTCCATTCTCGGAACCCGTGTCAGTCCCCAAACTAAACCCTGTCCCGCGCTCTCAGCAGAAACCTGAATGACCCCAAATCTCACCCGACTTTGCATTTTCCAATCCAGTATGAACTGCCCTGGTCGCCAACAGTGTTGTTAACGAAATCCTGTGAAATAAAATTGCTATAATTAGGGATTGAAATCGAGCATAATTTAAGGATTGTCTCTCTAACTCTGAACCAAGGAATGTGTGTTGGGACGGTGCGGAGGGAGCTTCACTCTGTGTCTGACCCCAGCAGTGTGTGATGGGATGGAGTGGAGGGAGATTCACTCTGGTGTGGTTATCTCTTCCGTCGATCTGATACACACCTCTTCCTCTGTTGAATTAATTTCAAGAAGCTTTGATTCAGAGTTACAACAATTCTGCTTCGCCGCATCGTAAGATCCTACAAGCGTGGATATAAAATAACAGCGATCTTCATTTCTGATCCAGTCCTGGGGACATGCTTGCTCTGGAAGTGAGAAATAAGGAACAGTGAATGTCCCTCCGTCAGCCCATTACATCCGCCGCGAATCAGATACAGAATGTCGATCCCTCTACACCGTCCATCACACACATCTGCAGTTAATTACAGAATGAAGATCCCTCCAAAACGTCCCATTGCACACACACGGGTTGAGACACAAAGTTAATCTAATGGCATTTTCTCCCATCACACTCTCCCGGGGTAAGATGGAAAGTGAAGCTCCTTCCCCTCCGTCGCATCACTCACTCCCCGGGTCAGACACCGTGTGAATCTCCCTCCCCTCCGTCCCATCACAAACTCCCGGGGTCAGACACAGAATAAATATCCCTCCACTCCGCTCCGTCACACAGTCCCGGGGTCAGATACAGAGTGAAACTCCCTCCACACCGTCCCATCACACACTGACACAGTCAGTCAGAGACCACAACATTCCAATACACAACACGTTATTAGACACAGAGTGGATCACTTCCACAGTGTCCCCTCACACACTGCAGTAGTCAGTCAGAGAGAGAAACTTCCTACACACTGTCCCATCACACGTTCCAGGGGTTAGATACAGAGTGAAATTGCCCTCACACCGTCGCATCACAATCTGCCACCGAGAGGTATAAAGTGAAGATCCCTCCGCACTTTTGATCACCAACACCAAGAGTCAGATACGGAGGAAACCTCCGTCCCTATCATCGTTTCAGAGACACAGAAAGAGAAGCATTGAAAACCGGAAGCACAATACAGGCTCTTTGGCCCACAAAGCTGTATCAAACATTTATCTACTTACCAACTACCTCGGCTGATATAGCATTCTATTTTTCAAATTTCCATGTATACATCCAGGAATCTCTTAATTATCCCTATCGTTTTCTCCTCCACCACCGTCACCAGCAGCCCATTGCACGCACTCACCATTCATTGCGTGAAAAGAAAAAAAAAACTTACCCCGTCATCTCCTCTGTACCTAACTGCAAGCACGATAAAAATATGCCTTTCCGTGCTGACCACTTTAGCCCTGGGAAAGAGCCACTAACTATCCACACGATCAATGCTTCTCATCAACTTATACACATCTATCAGGTCACCTCTCATCCTCAGCCGCTACAAGGAGAAAAGGCCCTGTTCACTCAACCTATTCTCATAAGGCATGCTCCCCAGTCCTGTCAATATCTTTGTAAATCACCTTCGCACCCTTCCTATGGTTTCCACGTCCTTCCTGTAGTGAGGTGAACAGAACTGAACTCAATACTCCAAGTGGAGTCTGAGCAGGGTTCAATATAGCTACAACTTTCGGCTCTTAAACCCACGATTGATGAAGGCCAATGCACCGTAGGCCTTCTGAACCAGAGCGTCATCCTGCGTAGCAGTTCTGAATGTCCAATGGACTCGGACTCCAGGACCACTCTGATTCTCCACACTGCCAATGCCACTGTCATTAATGCTATATTCTGCCATCACATTTGACCCACCCTAATGACCCACCTCACACATATCTGGGTTGAACTCCATCTGCAACTTCTCAGGCCAGATTTGCATCCTATCAATGTCCCGCTGTAACCTCTCACAGCCCTCCACTTTGTGTTATCACTAAATGTACTGACCCATCTCGCCACTTCCTCATCCAGTTCATTCATAAAAACCACGAAGTGTATGATTCCCATACGAGATCCCTGAGGCACATCACTGATTACCGGCCTTCATGCAGAATATGACCCGTCTACAAACACCATTTGCCTTCTGTAGGCAAGCGTGTTCTGCATTCACAAAGCAATGTCCGCTTCGATTCCATGCCTCTTTAATTTGTCAATAAGCCTTTAATGCTGCAACCTTTCAAATGTCTTGCTAAAATCCATGTACACTACATCTACGGCTCTATTTTCATCAATGTGTTTAGTGACATCCTTTGGCAAATCCACGCTGACTTTCCGTAATCACATTATGCCTCTCAGGATATTCTCCATCAACATAAACAGTAAAACTCACTGGTCTAAAATTTCCTGGGCAATCCCTAATCGCACAGGATTATACACACCCAGAGTCACTACAGGCTGAAGTTCACTCCGCTCAGTCCCATCTCACACTAAAGTGTCATACTCAGAAGGGAGGTCCCTCCACACCGGCCCATCACACATTCCATGGGTCAGACACAGAGTGAAGCTCTCTCCGGCGAACCATAACACGCTTCAGGGTTCAGTCACTGAGTGAAACTCCCTCCACATCGTCACTTCGCAAACTCCCGTGGTCAGCAGCACAATGATGCTTCCTCCGTAACCTCCCATCACATAATCTGTTGCCAGACACTGAGGGACTCCCCTTCCATACTATCTCATCACACTCAGGGTGGTCAGACACAGAGTGAAGCTCCCTCCACAGCATCCCATCATACACTCCCTGGTGAGTAACTGAGGGAACCTCTTTCTGAACCATCCAATGGCAATCACACCCCCGGGGTCAGGCAGATAGTGAAATCCCGTCAATACCTTCCGATGGTACACTCCCAGTGTCAGACTCCCTCCACAACATCCAATCACTCAAACCGGTGTCATATAGCAGATCCCTTTGCATTATCCCATCACTCACTCCCGGTGTCAGACACAGGGTGAAGCTCTCTCTCCACGATCACATCACACACTGCCAGAGACAGGCACAGAGTAAAGATTCCTCTCTCTGTGCCTGTCCTCTGAGGAGGAGCGGGTGAAAGAGGGGGATCATGACTCACCTCTTCTGCTGTTCAACAATTCACAGAATCGAGCCTTGATTTCGTTGTCAGATCTGATCTTCGTTTCCATCTCAGTGAACCGGCGACGGAGATCGTTGTGCCTTCGTTTAAGATCGAACAGATTAGAGTTGAGTTCAGAGAGATTCTTGCGACAGGTTGTGAGGGAAAGATTCAGTTGGGAAATCTCAGATATCTTGGATTCAAGGGTTGAGTGTAACACATCGACTTGTCGTCGACATTGGCGCAGGGTCCCGTTCATCTCGTTATAATCTTCCCAAAGGAGATGGTAGTCTCGGTTGGAGGTGATCTGAGACGGACGGATCAGTGATACTGAAAGATAGATAGATAGATACTTTATTCATCCCCATGGGGAAATTCAACATTTTTTCCAATGTCCCATACACTTGTTGTAGCAAAAAAAGAGATGGTGAAGGATGTTTAGCGTTTACAGTGTGTCAGCGTCACGCAAACGAGCGGGTCACGGAGACTGCTGTGTCAGAGACAAGGTGAAAGGTATTACAGAGATGGGTGCAATGATGCCACCGTGAGGGGCGTGTCTATTTCACGCTGAGGGGTATATCTGCTTCAGAATCGTGGGGATGTTTGATTTCCTGTCTTTGTGCCGGATATGTCTGAGTTGCTGTCCAGGACGTGTCGGTGTCACTGTGATCAGTGTTTGTTTTTTTTTTCCGGTACTGGCGAGGTGTAACTGGTCAAAATGAAGTGGATCTCGATGTCATGGTGAGGAAGGGATATGTCAGACTGAGGGCTTTGATGGTATCACGGTGAGAGGAGTATCTGTTTCATGGTGTGGGGTGTGTCTCTGTCACGGTGAGAGGGATATCTGTGACATGGTGCGGGGTGTGTCTCTGTCACGGTGAGAGGGGTATCTGTGACATGGTGTGGGGTGTGTCTCTGTCACGGTGAGAGGGATATCTGTGACATGGTGCGGGGTGTGTCTCTGTCACGGTGAGAGGGATATCTGTGACATGGTGTGGGGTGTGTCTCTGTCACGGTGAGAGGGATATCTGTGACATGGTGTGGGGTGTGTCTGTCACGGTAAGAGGGATATCTGTTTCATGGTGTGGGGTGTGTCTCTGTCACGGTGAGAGGGATATCTGTGACATGGTGTGGGGTGTGTCTCTGTCACGGTGAGAGGCATGTCATGGTCACGGCGTGTGTGAGAGAGTGTTGCACTGAGGTGTTTGTCGGTGTCATTGTGAATTCAGGTGTCGGTATCACGGTGACGGGTTTGCCTGTGTCAGGGCGAGGTGTGGGCAATTGCCTCAGTGAGCGGAGCATCGGCATAATGCTGAGGGGTGATACTGTCACGGTAATAGATGTTCCGGTGACTTACGAGACTTTATCACGGCGCACTGTGGGGCTGATCGCGTTGCGGAGTGTGGATGTGTCATTGTGTACGGTACCTCAGTGTCACGGTGAAGAGGGTGCCGGTGTCAGTCTGAGGTGTGTTTTGGTGTCGCCTTGAGGAGTTTATCAGTGACACGTCAGGGTCATGTCGATATTACAGTGAGGGGTACGTTGCGGTTAGTGTGACTGCCACGTGTGTGTCACGGTGATGGTCGTGTCAGTGTCACGGTCAGGAGTGTATCTGTGTCTCGTTGAAGCTCGTGGCCGTGCTACGGAAACAGCATTGTTGATGTTATGATGAATGGCGTGTCGGCGTCAGGACGAGTCTTGATTGTGTTACGGTAAAGGTCGTGTTTTTATCACGGTCAGGGGTGGATCCGTGTTTTAGTGATGGGTTTTAATCGATGTTACGGTGAGGGGCGTGTCGGTGTCATTGTGGTGTTTTACAATAACAATCCATTCCACTCTCTTTATTTATGGTCTGACTCCACCCGGACCCCGTTCCTCTCACCATAGATCGAGAGTCCGAGCACAATCACGATGAGGGCGGCTGTAACTAGGCAGAGTAGGTAGATCAGACGGTACCGTCTATTTCCAATCCTCACTTTCGAGTCCTGTTCTTGCGCAGCTGTGGAGAGACCACACGACCATAAAACCATAAGATATAGTAGCAGAAGTAGGCCATTCGGGCCATCGAGCCCGCTCCGCCATTCAATCATGGGCTGATCTAATTCTTCCAGTCATCCCCAGTGCCCTGCCTTTTCCCCATACCCTTTGAAACGCTGGCTAATCAACAGCCTATCTTTCTCTGTTTTAAATGCACCCAGTGACGGCTTCCACAGCTGCTCGTGGCAACAAATTCCACAGATTTACCACCCTCTGAAAACTGTAATTTCTCCGTATTTCAGTTCTAAAAGGACGTCCTTCAATCCTGAAGACGTGCCCTCTTGTCCAAGAATCCATTATCATGGGAAAGAACATTTCCACATCTAGCCTGTTCAGGCCTTTCAACATTCGGAGAGTTTCTGTGAGATTCCCCCCTCCCCCCCTCCCATTCTCCTGAACCCGAGGGATTACAGCCCAACAGCTTCCAGATGTACCTGATACGGTAACCCTCTCATTCCGGGAATCATTCTTGTGAATCTTCTCTGAACCCTCTCTGATGTCGGTATAAATAAGGAGAGGAATGCTGCACACAATACTCTCAGTGTGGTCTCACGGGTGCCTTTTGGTGCCTCAGTATCACATCCCTGCTCTTATATTCTCTACCTCTCGAAATGAACGTCAACATTTCATTCGCCTTCTTCACCACCGACCGAACATGGAGGTTAATGTTTAGGGTATTTTGCACAAGTACTCACCAGTCCCTTTGCATCTCTGCCTTTTGAATTCTATCACCATCTAAATAATTGTCTGCTTGTTTATTTCATCCAACAAAGTGCATGACCATACACTTTCCAAAACTGTGTCTCATTTGCCACTTCTTTGCCTATTCCCCTGAGCTATCTAAAGGTCTCTGCAGGCTGTCTGTCCACAAAACTCCCCGCTCATCCACGTATTTTGACTCATCGGCGAATATTGCCACAAATCAATGAATGCCATGGTCCAAATCAGTGACAAACTTCGTGAAAATCAGCGGGCCCAACACAGACCCCTGTGGAACACCACTTGTGAACGGCAGACTGCCGGTGGGAGAATAGGAGGGAGGGGATAGAAGGGAAAGAGAGAAAGTGAGTGGGGTTAGGAAAGGGAGAGAGTGGTTTAAGTTTTATACTATGCTCCTTCCTCACTGTCTGTCGCACTGTCCTCCCTCCTCACCACCCCGACAGATACATCACACACAGGAGAGTTCCCAGTGGAATGCCATAGATACAGATTACATCACTAGAGTAGAACCAGTAAACCAGTAACAGAATCCAGAGTAAATTGTCACAGTCACACAGAAGGTGCGTTTCAGGCAGACAAGACGTCGCAAGAGCGACGGCGAGGTAAATTTTGAGGTCAAGAGGGAATCTTATCGGACTAGTGGACTGTTCAATTGTGTGATAACAGCGGGGTGAAACTATGTTTAACGTTGGTGAAACATGCTTTCGTATCTTCCACCGATAGGAGGTGATGGCGGGGCGGGGGGAGTGTAAGTGAATTACCCAGGGTCTTTATTAGGCTGTCTGCTTTAGCGACGCAGCGGGAAGTGCAGAGAGATTCCGTGGAGGTGAGACTGATTCCCCTGATATGCTGAGCTGTGTTCACGACTCTCAGCAGTTCCTTCCGGTCTCGGACGGAGCTGTTTCCCTCAAAGCCGAGCTGCATCGTGATTGGATGCCTTCCGTGGTGCGTCGGCAAAGATGGGCGGGGCTCCACAGGAACATGCCAGGCTGACTGATGAGCCAAGAACCCTAACGAGGCAGAGCAGGAGACATGAAGTGTAAGGACTCCTGTAATGCTATTTACCTCCCCTATTTAAAAGGGTATTTGACTGACTAATTTGATTGCAGTTTTCAGGAAGACAAATAAGGGTAAACTCCACGGTGAACTGAAGGGATCCTGGGGAGGATTGTGGAGCAAAGTTACACGGAGCTACAAGTACACAGATCCCTAAAGCTGGAGTCACAGGGTGAGAGGGCAGAGAATAAAGCAACTGGCACACCTTCTTTGATCAGTCGGGGCACTGAACGGAGGAGTTGGGAGGTCACGTTGCATAGGAACACGTGTGAGCGAGGCCGCACTTGTCGGACGGGGCTCAGTTTTGGTCACCCTGCACTGGGATGAATTCCATTTCTTGGCCGGAAAGAACTGCAGTCTGCTCATCAGTGAATGAGAATGAATCAAGGGCAGTGTAAGCCATGATGGAGGAGATGGAAGCTGCGATTTTATGAAGACATATTGTTCTCCATTTTGTGACTTAGTCGCTTGGTTAATCAGTGTTTTAAAGTATGAGTGACGCCACAGACAATCGGCGGCACTAGGGATCGTTTCCAAATTTGAAGTCATTTGTGAGGTGTTCTTTGGTTGGGTATAAAAGGCAGAATAGTGAGAGTTGGTCTGTGACCGGACTGCGTGATAAAGCTGACTGAGAACAAAGAACCATAAATTAACGAATGAGATTTGCTGGTCAGAGGACAATCAGTGGATGCTGGCCTGGAGGAGAGTCAATGGAAATGTGTTAAAAGTCAGACACGTGACCAATAGCCACTGATAGTGGATAACTTATCTGGTGTGCACACAGTTACTGAAATCAGGTACTTGGCGGATCAGACAATGCAGGTACTTTTCAGCAAATGCAGATCTCCCTGTGCCTCCCTGATCATTATTTGGATTGAGTCCTGTAACACTTTGGACAGGAAAAAGTTCAGAGGGACATGATGTTGTCTGGACTCGAGGCACTGGATTACGCGGAGGGGTCAGGCAGGTTGGGACTTCATTCCGTGGAGCGCAGGAATAACCTCACTGAGGTTTACAACACCAGGAGAGGCAGAGACGGAGTGAATGGGCGTAATTATTTCCACTAGACCCGGAACCGAGGGCCAGAGCCCTCATACCGAAGATGAGAGGAGAAAGAGATTTATTTGGGGAGGAGAGTGGCAACCTTTAGTTACCGGGATGGCGGCCCTTCGAAGGAACGACCTGCCGGAGGAAGTTGCCTAATAAGATGCATCAGAAACTTGGGCACGTGGGTGCCTGACTCCAGACACCCGCCTGAATGAAGTCTTACTGCGACCTCTGACCTGTCTGTGCAGTGACCGGCCCCTCGCCGGGCCCCGGGGCGATTGGAGGATCCTCATCCTCGTCGATGGGGGTTTCCTTTTCTGGAACGTTCAGTTCTGAGTCGGTGGATGTCGGGTCTTCTGGGAGACAAAACGGGGGAGAGAGGGAGAGAGAGAGAGAGAGAGAGAGAGAGAGAGAGAGAGAGAGAGAGAGAGAGAGAGAGAGAGAGAGAGAGAGAGAGAGAGAGAGAGAGAGAGAGAGAGAGAGAGAGAGAGAGAGAGAGAGAGAGAGAGAGGAAGACAGAGAGTGGGGAGGAGAAGGCACCGAGAGAGGGATGAAAGGCGAATAGAGAAGGTGAGGAAGAGGAGGTAGTGAGGGGCATGAGGACGGGGAGACAGAACAGGAGCATGAAGGGGATGGATGGACAGGAGATGGGGGATGGACAGGGACATGGATTGATAGAGATAGTAGGGAGTGAGAGTGTGGGATGAAGCAAAGTGTGTTCACAGAGATAGGGAAAGAGACGCGGAAGAGCAAGAGCGGGAGAGGGATGGGGTGATAGAGGGTCGAGGATGGAGCGTTTCGGCAATGAGAGAATTAAGGAGAATGAAGGGAAATAGTGGGGACAAAGTCGAAGAGGAGGGAAAGAGAGGAGGAACAAAGGGTGTTGAGAGATGGGGAGAGAAACAAAACGAAATAAGGTGCAAGTAGAGGGAGAAGGGGAAAAAGAGGAAGAGCAGTGACAGAAATTGGAGAGGGAGGATGAAAGAGAGGGAGGGGCGAGAACCCGGGAACAGATTGAGAGGGTTAGTGAGAGGGAGGTAGTTGGAAAAAGGGATGTGCGGGGAGAGCGGGAGAGGGAGAGAGGGAGACAGAGGGAGAAAATGTGAATGGGAGAAAAAGTAGAGAGAGGGAGAGACAAGGAGGAGAGAAAGGGAATAGAGTGTGGCAAGAAAGGGCAGAGTGAGGTTAAAAAATTGTACAGCGGCCCGCCCACTCTCCTCCATCTTCAGCAGTCCTCCCGCGGAGTTTCCTATTCTCCACCCATCCCCACGGCGCTTCTTTCTCAATGTCGCCTCCACAACACCCCTCCAACCGTACAAACTCCACCCCGCCCTGCCGATGACATTCTCCCTTCACTGACATCTCCCACAACGCTCTCTCTTCATCCTATTCCATAGCGCTCCCTCCCTACCGCCCCTGCCCGGCGCTGCTTCAACTCCCCTGCCCCGAGTGCAGGCTCCTCACCAACCCTCCAACAGATCTCCCTCCTCATCGCCTCTCCCATTTGCTCAGCTGAGGACAGAACAGTGAGAGTCAGTGAGGCTCCCTTCACCTGTCCGATCGCACAGACTCGGGATCAGACACCGAATGGATCTACTCCCCCCGTTTTGTTCTGCCCCACTCACCGCTGGAAGGAGATAGTGGCTTCATTTCTGTTAACTCCACATTCTCTGTAGTCTTGCCCTCGTCCATCTTGTTCAGGACTCTCTGTGTCTCTGAGCTCACGAAGAGGAACGAACCGTTGTCAGAGGAAGCCCGTGTTGAGAAGGTGGTCAGACCGACACCCGCAAACGTCAGAAGGACAGCTGTTAAAGAGAGGAACCCAGAGCAGGAGGAGGAAGTGCGGAGCGGAGAGAGAATGAGGATATGGGAGAGGGGTGTCAAGAGTGATTTTAAGTTGGGGGGTTGGGAGATTGTAGCGTGTGGGGAAAAAGAGAGGAGAGCGAGGAGTAGATGGGGGTTTAGCGGAGAGAGAGGTGAGCGAGAAACCTCGACCCCAGGGTAAAACCTGAGCAGCCTCCATCGAGGGTGAAGTCAACACCTCCCGAAGAAACTCGTGCCCTCCACAGGGTTTCCTCGCCTTCCTCGTCCAGTGGCTCTCTCTCTCTCTCCTTCTGTATTCTCTCTCTCTCTCTCTCTCTCTCTCTCTCTCTCTCTCTCTCTCTCTCTCTCTCTCTCTCTCTCTCTCTCTCTCTCTCTCTCTCTCTCTCTCCTCTCTCTCTCTCTCTCTCTCTCTCTCTCTCTCTCTCTCTCTCTCTCTCTCTCTCTCGTTCGCCTTCTCCAATCTACATCTTCTCATTCTCCCCTTTCCCTCCGAGCATTCCTCTCTCTCATTCCCTCCTCCCCTCCTCACATCTTCCTGCCTCCTGCCTCCTTCTGCACCCCTCTCTTCATTTATTTATCCCAACTTTGCCCCACTTTCTCCACGTCCTCTATCTTATTTCACTCTGTCCGCCATCTGCCCCACTCTCTTCCTCCGCTCACCACTGATAGTCAAACTGAGTAACGCCCATGTATCCCAGCTCTCTGCTTTCTTCAGTGAACCACTGCTCCACCCATGCGAATCTCTCCCGCATCCATCATTCAGTGAGCCACTCCTCCACCCATGCGAATCTCTCCCGCATCCATCATTCAGTGAGCAACTCCTCCCCCCATGCGAATCTCTCCCGCATCCATCATTCGGTGAGCCACTCCTCCATCCATGCGAATCTCTCCCGCATCCATCATTCAGTGATGCCTGCAACATCATACCTGCCAATCTGCAACTGCGCTGCGAGTTCATCTTCTTATTCCGTGTACCGTGTGCATTCAAATATAACACCTCAGGTACTGCATTCATCCTCTCCGATTCTGTCCGCCTTCTACTGTGCAATTCATCCTACTGACTGACAATTTGCCCTGCCAATATCCTCTCCTCACTTTACTTTGCCTCGCTTTGTAAACCAGTTACCTCATCTTCAGCACTATTATCCGCCTTTCCTGCAGTCCTTCATTCATTGAAATATTTGCAAACCGGGACAATATTCAGAACATGTTTAACCTTTCGATTGCTAATTGTGTCTTAGTCCTGACCAACATCACACCGACAGCCTCTCTAATCAAGCCTCCTGCATTCTCTGGGTGTTTGTATCTCAGAGGATCTATACTGGGCCCAACACTTTGACGCGCTTCACTTTGTCTCTCTCCGCAATAGGTCCACGGCGGGTGAAATCTTACTTGCTCTCCTCTGGACCTTGGGCCATCTGGACAAAAGGAATACCTACGCCAGGCTGCGGTTTATCGACAACAGCTCAGCGTTCAGTTCTAATCAACAAGCTCCAAATCCAGAGGGAGGTATCTCCCTCTGCAACAGAATGTTTGACTTCCTCTTCGGGAAACCACAGTCAGTGTTAGATCGGTCATAGCATTTCAGATCTGCAGGTGCTTTTGAAGACAGATTCGGGAACTGGACAAAGCAGTTGCGGATGGAGTACAGTGAGGGGAAGTGTATGGTCACGTACAAGAAATAAAAGCATTGACGATCTTCTAAATTGGGAGAAATATTAAATCGCTGCGGCGCAAAAGGTTTCTGGATCCTCGTACATTAATCCATGCTGATTACTTTACAGGTGGAGTTGGTGACGAGGAAGGGAAAAGGAAGGTTAGGATTCATTCCCTGAGGACGGAAATATCAATTCGCAGAAACGAGAACAGATATTTTTAAGGTGTTTTGATGTAGGTACAGAGGAGATGACAGTGGTAAATATTCTTACGCAGAGAGTGGTGAGAGCGTGGAGTGGGCAAACAGATAGATAGATAGATAGATAGATAGATACTTTATTCATCCCCATGGGGAAATTCAACCTTTTTTCCAATGTCCCATACACTTGTTGTAGCCAAAAACTAATTACATACAATACTTAACTCAGTAAAAATATGATATGCATCTAAATCACTAACTCAAAAAGCATTAATAATAGCTTTAAAAAAAAGTTCTTAAGTCCTGGCGGTTGAATTATAAAGCCTAATGGCATTGGGGAGTATTGACCTCTTCATCCTGTCTGAGGAGCATTGCATCGATAGTAACCTGTCGCTGAAACTGTTTCTCTGTCTCTGGATGGTGCTATGTAGAGGATGTTCAGGGTTTTCCATAATTGACCGTAGCCTACTCAGCGCCCTTCACTCAGCTACCGATGTTAAACTCTCCAGTACTTTGCCCACGACAGAACCCGCCTTCCTTACCAGCTTATTAAGACGTGAGGCGTCCCTCTTCTTAATGCTTCCTCCCCAACACGCCACCACAAAGAAGAGGGCGCTCTCCACAACTGACCTATAGAACATCTTCAGCATCTCACCACAGACATTGAATGACGCCAACCTTCTGAAACGATTAGGGTCTTTTAAGAGACTCCTGGATAGGTATATAGAGCTTGGAAAATGAGAGGGCTATGGGTAACAATGGGTAATTTTTAAGTTAAGTACATGTTCGGCACATATTTCTGGTTAAAGACCTGTATTGTGCTGTAGCTTCTGTATGTTTTCTTTTTTCTTTCTTTCTTTTTCAATCATTTTATTAAGTTTCAAATAGGTAAACATAACGATAATGATAGTGATTCAAAGAGATCGGGATTACATTAATAACGGTCAACATGTACAAACACAGTTTCCAAATAACAGATGTAGTTTAGCCTCCCAATCTCTTAGTAACCAGCCGTGAAAAAGATATTTTATAAAGAGTGAAAAAAGAACCCTAAACTATGAAAAAACTAAACTGAAAAACAAACAAACCAAGATTGGGCTGCCATATCCCATCGGCTAAAATTATACTTTTTTAACTCCGTTCCTCTATACCTGAACATAAAATTACTAAAAAAGGATTCAGAAAGAGTCAGTTTACATCATAAGAAAATATTGAATAAATTTCCGCCAAGTTTCTTCAAATTTAACCGAATGATCCATAGTACCGCTGCTATTCTTTTTTTTCAAGTTTAACCGTGCTATCGTTGGGGAAAACCATTGAAATGTTGTAGCGGGATTGGAATATTTCTATTTAAGTAAAATGGATCTACTGGGTATTAATGTAAGAAATGCAATTGAACGGCAAGCTGATGAGGATAAATGAATGGATTCTATCACAGGTTGTCCATAAATTACAGTAATAGTATGAGGTTGTAAAGTAACACGCAGAACTATTGAAATAATATCAAACATATCTTTCCAATATTTTTCTATGAGAAGACAAGACCAGAACATGTGTGTCAGGGGAGCCACCTCAGAATTACATCTATCACAGACAAGATTGAAATGGAAGTTAAAACGAGCTAACTTATCCTTGGATATATGAGCCCAAAGAACTACATTAAATTGTATCAAAAACTCTGACACAATTTGAAGAAGTATCAACTATTTGAATTGTCTCCCATTTCTTTGTAGAGAAAGATATCTGAAATTCTCTTTCCCACTCAATCTATGTTTTATCGGAAGTACCTAAGGGTATTTTGATAATTAAACCATGAATAAACGCTATTAAGCTCTTCTGATATGGATTTAAACTTACTTTTTTTTCTCCTGTAATTTAAATTTGATGCGATATCCGAAAGGTAACTAAAGTAGCGTTCAGAAAGTTTCTAATCTGTAAATATCTGAAAAGTGCTATCTAGGCAAATTATATTTATTAGTCAACGGTTCAAAAGACATAAAACATTCATCCATGAATAAATCACGAAAATATGTTACTCCCTTTGCTTTCCATAAAAGAAAAAAGCTTGATCAATTCTAGATGGTTGAAAGGAAAAAAAAGATATAATAGAACTTGACAGGATAAATTTATTCAATCCAAAAATAAATACTAAATTGAAACCATATTCGTATTGTGCGTTTAATTATTGGATTTATCATTGGATTATTCAATTTAGTAAGTGCAAAGGGAAGCGGATGCCCTAAAATAGAAGCCAGTGAAAATCCCTGGGCAGACACCCGCTCGAGGTTCATCCATCGTGAGCATTGAGTTTCATCCAGCTCTTGTGTCCGAAACGTGAATTATCGAATATTAATTGCACAGTAATAAAGTCCAAGATTCGGCAAAGCCAAACCACCTTCCTTTTTTGATTTCTGTAAATACTATTTCTATTCTGCCATTTATATGAAGAAATTTTAGAATTAGTAATATCAAAAAAAAAATTAAGAATGAAAAATGATACCGCCGGAAACAGATAACAGATATTTAGGTAAACTAATCTTCTTAATAGCATTAATTTGACCAATCAAAGATAAAGACAATGGGGATCAGTTAGTAAACAGTTGTTTAACATGGTTAATTAAGGGTTAAAAAAAAACTTTAAATAGGTCCTTATGATTCTTAGTAATTTTACCATCACAATAAATAAAATAATCAGTAAACAATCTAAATGTTGATTGTCTATAAATTGAAAAGTTCATATTTAATGGCAAAGCACACTCTTATTAAGATTCAATTTATATCCAGAAATACTACTAAACTGAGCAAGTACTGTTATTACTGCAGGAATGGATTCCTTTGGGTGAGAGATATATATCAACAGGTCATCTGCATACAGTGAAACATTATGCGTCCCATTCCCAGGAATACAACCAAATATATTGTGTAAATTACGAAGAACGATTTCCCAGGGCACCAGGGCAATATTAAATAGTAAAGGGCTTAAAGGTCAACCCCGTCTAGTACCTCGAAAAAGCCTAAAAAAAGAGGGATCTCTGATTATTGGAAAATACAGCGGCCGAAGGTGTATGATACATCAGTTGAATCTAAGATATCAATTGTGGGTTAAAATTAAATTACTGAAGTATATAAACAAATATTCCCATTCAAGTCTGTCAAAAGACTTCTCGGCATCAGGCGAAATAACACATTCTGGAGTATTAGATGAAGTTGCGTATACAATGTTCATTAACCTCCTAACATTAAAATGTGAATAACGATTTTTAATAAATCCTGTCTGATCCTCGGAGACAATTGGCGGCCAAATCTTCTCTAGTCTGATTGCTAATATTTTGTTAAGGATTTTAGAATTTACATTCAAAAAAGATATAGGTCTGTATGATACACATTCACTGGGATCTTTGTCTTTTTTACCAATTAGAGAAAAAGATGCTTCCTAAAAGGTTTGTGGTAATACAACTACAAATAAAGCATCTTCAAAATTTCTACATAACCAGGGAGAAAGTAAATCTGAAAAAGATTTTTAAAATTCAGATATATACCCAACCGGGTAAGGTGTTCTACCAGAGTTCATCGAAAAAATTGCTTTCTTTATTTCCTCTTTAGTAATGGGTGCATATCATGCTAAACGTTCATCAGTTTAATTAATTAATTAAGAATAATTAATCTCATCATGGTCAACCGTCAAAATACCTCACGTATGCGAACTTTATTAATCAGACGTTTCGTCAAAGCAGCTTTCAATAGTTGACCAATAAATTACTTGATTTATCACCATGTATATAAAATTGACTCTTAGTTTTAAGTAATTGGTTTTCAATCTGGGATGGTATTACCAAACTGTGTTGCATCTGAAGTTTAACTCTCTCTTCATAAATCTCCAGATTGGAAGCAATGGAATATTTATCAATGTCCTTAATCTTATCAAACAATGTACATATTTCACTATTAATTCTTTTTTAAAATTCTGCAGAGTATGAAAGAATTTTCCCACAGATATATAATTTAAAGGTATCCCATAATAGCCCACCAGAAATTTCTTCCGTTGAGTTAGTTGAAAAGAAAAATTCAATCTTTTCTTTAATGAAATTAACAAAATTTAAATCCTGTAGCAAAATAGAGTTGAATCGCCATTGTCTATTTCTAAAAGTTACATCAATTTAATTGATCATTTCAAAGGGACATGTTCAGAAATGGCGATTGCATCATACGCACACGCAGTTATTGACGAAACTAATTGCGAATCAATAAAGAAGGTATCGATTCTAGAGTAATTATGATATATATATATGAGAAAATGATATACATTAGGATGTAAAACTGTCCACATTTCTAAAATTCCCGAGTCAGCTAAAATTAATTAATAAAAGTAGCAGATTTGTTTGGAAGTACCTGATTGGGAGCAGACCTATCCATCATAGGATTCAGACAACATTTAAAATCTCCGCCCACTATTAACATATATTCATTTAAATGTGGAAGAGGTACACTTATATCCTTAAATGATTCAGGATATTCAGTACTCGGTGCATAAATGTTAACCAAATCTACCTTTTGTTTATAAAGTAAACCAGTAATTGATAGAAATCTACCATTTGTTCTGAGATTATATCATAATGAACAAATTAGATCGAGGTGTCTATGATAATTGAAACGCCTTTCAGTTCGGTCGATGAGTTAGAATGAAACGGTTTAAACCCTAAAAAACGCTGATTATCCTCCTTGACATTGTTACGTACCCCGTAACTGGGTGTCTTACAAGCAAAGATAGAAGTGTCCGTTGGAGTCTGGTACTATTATCAAAACAGTGTTTATTAGTAAAATATACAAATCATTATCAACAATGCAAATATACAGATAATACTAGTCAAGAATACCAAACCTAAAAGTGTGGGTATAATAATAATCAATAATAAACAACTCTATTGATGTCTAGGGGATAATGAATTGTCATATGTGAATATAAAGTTCAGTTCTGTTCATACACGCTGAGGTAGTTGTTGGTCGATGTGTTGTAATTGGTGGAGAGCGAGAGAGAGAGAGAGAGAGAGAGAGAGAGAGAGAGAGAGAGAGAGAGAGAGAGAGAGAGAGAGAGAGAGAGAGAGAGAGAGCAAACAGTAACAGCTATTGTCTTGCAAACCTTCCTTTACTTTCTTGATCCGTCGATGTGTTGTTGTGGCCATTCAGGTATGACCCCTCTGTCCTTTAGCTGGACCGTTCTTCCATGGTGGACTCGTCACCCAGGCAAGGGTGGACACAGACACAAGCCCCCACCGACTTGGCTATAAACACTGTGAGTTAAAATTGACCGATCCTTCGTTCGGTCTCCGATGCTCCCACATTTTCTCGTGGGTTCCAATCCTTAAGCAGTGCTCACTAGTGTGTCTCTTGGTGCGTCTCCTGGTGTGTCTGAGGGGTGTCTCCCCAGACCTCACTTTTATCCCTAATCACGGGGTCTCAGGTGTCAATCAATTTTGAATGGTTTAGTCCATCAAACCAGCCCTCTCCGGCTGTCCACTGAGGAATTTTAATGAACAGAATGGTACCAAGTAAACAGCCCTCTCCGGAGCCGTGAGTCTTACTGGAGTCATAATATGGTCTCTCTCCCCCGGTGTTATCTCGCCCTTGTCTGAAGCAAATGTTCCAGTCCCAGTATGTTTTTGTTCCATCTCTTTCTCTCTCATTAGCAGCCTGGCAACAGTAACGGTTTGCAATTCTCCCAGGGGAGGGGGGCATGGGCAACCTTGCACCCTTCTGCCCATCAGAACTGTTCATCCTTCGTAACAACCTCATTGAAGCCTATCAAACGTTGATAGAGTAGGTGTGGAGATAAGGCTTCCTGAGGTGGGGCGGGGGCGATACTAAAACTACAGAACACGTCCTCAGAATGGAGGGATGTCCATTTACAACTGAAAATGGGAGGAATTTATTTTTCCGGAGAGGGGTGAATCTGTGGAATTCGTTGCCACAGACGCCCATGGAGAAGAAGTTACTGGGCATATTTTTAGTCGGAGTTGGATTGGGATTCAGCCAACTTGATCAGCAAAGATCAAATGTTAGAGCAGACCCGATGGGCCAAATGGCTTAAATCTGCCACTCCCAATGATTTGAAGTTCCTACAAATCTGGCTGTCAGCATCTCAGAGCATCTACATTGGACCCAACACATTCAGCCAGATGTGAATAAGGTGTCATGTTCCCGACTGGACAGCGTCAAACATCCAGGTGGCGGAGAGTAGTAAGATAGATAGATAGATACTTTATTCATCCCCATGGGGAAGTAAGGTGCCTCTTTCCCTTTAAGACTCGGACTGCCATTTATTATCTGCCAATCTTCCTTCAGGGAATGTATGTCCTTAAAGGCCTCAGGCTGAGATCTCAGCTCTCAACCGTGGGTGATCAATGCCTTGTACTACTGCTTGTGAATTTATCTTTCGATTTCATCACTGTTGTCCTGTTTATTTCAACTCTGAGTCGGAGTGTGTTCGAGAATTTAATCGCCACTTGCTTTCATCACCACCAATGGCTCTTTCGTAACAGGATGGATTACAACGTTAGGAGTTTGAGGTGATGTGGTCTGTCATTTATAAACCATAGAACCATAGAAGATTACTGCACAAAAACAGGCCTTTCGGCCCTTCTTGGCTGTGCTGAACCATTTTTGTGCTAGTCCCACAGAGCTACACTTGGACCATATTCCTCCATACACCTCTGATCCATGTACCGCTCCAAGTTATTTCTTAAATGTTAAAAGTGAGCCCGCAGTTACCACTTCATCTGGCAGCACATTCCACACTCGCACCACTTTTCTGTGCGAAGAAGCCCCTCTAAAATTCCCTTTAAACTTTTCACCCTTCACCCCTAACCCTTGACCTCTGATTTTTTTGTCCCCTGGCCTCAGTGGAAAAAACTTGCTTGCATTCAGTCTATCTATACCCATCATAATTTTATATACCTATATCACATCTTCCCTCATTCTTCTACATTCTAGGGTTTAATGTTCAAACGTATTCAACCATTCTCTGTAACTAGGTTTCTCAAGTCCCGGCAATGTCCTTGCAAACCTTTTCTGCACTCTTTGAACCTTATTAATATCCTTCCTGTAATTTGGTGAACAAAATTATACAGAACACTCCAAATTCGGCCTCACCAATGCCTTATATAACCTCATCATAACATTCCAAGTCTTATGCTCAATACTTTGATTCAGAAAGGCCAATGTACCAAAAGATCTCTTTACTACCGTATCTACCAGTGAATCTACTTTCAGGGAATTATATATCTGTATTCCCCGATCCCTGTCTTCCACTGCAGTTCTCGGTGCCTTACCATTAGCATTGTATGTTCTACCTTGGTTTTCCCTTCCAAAGTGCAATACCTCACACAGTAGTTCATCAGCCATTTCTTTGCCCTGTCTAAGTCCTTCTGTAGCCTGTCTACTTCCTCAAAACTAACTGCAACTCCACTTGTCCTCATTTGGTCTGCAAACTGTGTAGCCACGTTCAGGGATCTATGAACACGGAGACGCAAGGCCGCTCTGCTCATCGAAACAGTTTTGACTTTAATAGTGTGCTGTATGTTTGTCTTTGTCCGTGTTGAACCCCACTGTCATTTCTCCAACCGTATCTACAAAGGATGTCAGCAGTGCGGCAATGGCTTTAATTTCTGGGGGAAAAATAAATGAGGAAAGTGCTGGACATGTGCATTCCTAAAAATGGAGAAGTACTCGATTCTCAAGAAGTATTCAATTGCGGCCGAAAAGGGAACTCAAGGCTCTTGTAAAAGCTAACGAAAGGACAGACAATTATTTATCCCGGGATCAATGAGAAATAAAGGCACAGACATCGGTGTACTGTTAACCCTTGAATTCGTGATCACGTTGCCTTACGACTCCGCCATAGTCAGGTTATATCTTAAATTTATACAGCGAATTTTGGGCGATAGCCAACAGCCAAATATATTCAGTGAGCGATTTCAAGAAGCACTTGTTGGATATTAGCCAGTCTAAGAATGATTCCGTGCGGTGCACAAAATTAGAACTGCACATCTGCTGTCAGTTCCTCCATTACCAAGACAGTGTGGGATTAAAGTTAACATTACCTCATTCTTGGTATGAAATGCTGCTAGCTTTTGTTATTTCCCACAGGCAAGGCAGTGTCTGCATCTTATCCTGTGCCTTTCGTGGACTCAATGTTCAGCTAGTCAAGCTTAGCAACAGCATTTTGTTTTTCCACAGTAAAACAAAATAACTTATCATAAGAACGTAAGATTTAGGAGCAGAATTAGACCATTTGGCCCATTGAGTCTGCTCCAGCACATTTTACTGCGGCTGATCCAGTTTACTTATAAGCTTCAATCCCATGCCTTCTTTCCGTATTCCTTCAAGCCCTGACCAATCAAGAACCTCCGCCATAAATATACAAAAAGAAAGCTTTGGCCTCCACAGCCGCCTGTGGCAAAGAAATCCACAGAATCATCACTCTCTGGCTGAAGTAATTTCTCCTCGTCTCTGTTCTAAAGGGACGGGCCGCTCTTCTGAGCCTTTGTTCTCCGGTTTTCGACACCCCAAACATAGAAATTTCCTCTCCACACCCACTCGATCAAGGAATTTAAATACTCAATATATTTCAATCTGGTCACCCTTCTTCCTTCTAAATTCCAGTGAGAGCAGACCGAGAGATATCAGGCACTTCTCATATGAGGCCCTTCAATCTGGGAATCATTTTTGTGATCCTCGTTTGAACCTTCTCCACTTTGAGCACAGTCTTTCTAAGATAAGAGGCCAAAAACTGTTCACAATACTCCACGTGAGGCCTCACTAGTGCTTTATAAAGTCTCAGCATCTCACCTTTCCTTTTATATTCGAGTCGGAATGCTGACATGCATTTGCCCTCCTCACCACAGACTCAACCTGAGAAGTTTAGAACATCGGCACAACATTGTGGACTGAGGGGCCGGGAGTGTGCTGTAGATTTCTATGTCCAAACTGCAAATTACCCTTTAGGGAATCCCGCACAAGGACTTTAAAGTCCCCTTGAATCGCTGTTTTTTTTTTTCCTGATTACTCTCCATTTAGAAAATTGTCAACCATTTTACTTTCTCCCAATGTGCCTGACCATACATGTTTCAACACAGCAGTACATCTGCCATTATTTTGCCCTGTCTAAGCCCTTCTGTAGCTTGTCTACTTCCACAAAACTACCTGCCCCTCCACATCCTCATATCGTCTGCAAACTGTGGAGCCACGTTCAGGGATCTATGAACACTGAGCGGAAGGCTCCTCTGCTCATCGAAACAGTTTTGACTTTAATTGTGTGCTATCTGTTTGTATTTGTCCGGGATGAGCTCGACTGTCATTTCTCCAACCATATTGGCAAGGGATGTCAGCAGAGCGGCAATGGCTTTAATTTCTGGGGAAAAATAATGAGGAAGGTGCTGGCCATGTGTATTCCTAAAAATGAAGAAGTATTCAATTCTCAAGAACTATTCAATTGTGGCCGAAAAGGGAACTCAATACTGTTGTAAAAGCTAAAGGGAGTACAGACACTTATTTATCCCGGTATCAAAGAGAAATAAAGACACAGACATCGGTGTACGGTTAACACTTGAATACGTGATCACGTTGCCTTACGACTCCGCCAAAGTCAGGTTATATCTTAAATTTACACAGCGAATTTCGGGCGACAGCCAACAGCCAAATATACTCAGTGAGCGATTCCAAGAAGCACTTGTTGGATCTCAGCCAGTCTACGGATGCTTCCAGTCGGTGCACCAATTTAAAACTGCACTCCATTACCAAGACAGTGTGGGATTAAAGTTAACATTACCTCATTCTTGGTATGAAATGCTGCTAGCTTTTGTTAGCTCCCACAAGCACGGCAGCGTCTATGTCTTATCCTGTGACTTTCGTGGCCTCAATCTTCAGCTAGTCAAGCTTAGCAACAGCATTTAGTTTTTCCACAAGAAAACAAAGTAACTTATCATAAGAACGTAAGATTTAGGAGCAGAATTAGACCATTTGGCCCATTGAGTCTGCTCCAACATTTTACTGTGGGTGATCCAGTATACTTATGAGCTTCAATCCCCTGCCTTCTTTCTGTATTCCTTCAAGCCCTGACCAATCAAGAACCTCTGCTATAAATATACAAAAAAAAAGCTTTGGCCTCCACGGCCGCCTGTGGCAAAGAAATCTACAGATTCACCACTCTCTGGCTGAAGTAATTTCTCCTCCTCTCTGTTCTTAAGGGACGGGCCGCTCTTCTAAGCCTTTGTTCTCTGGTTTTCGAATCCCCAAACAAAGAAACTTTTCTCTCCACACCCACTCGATCAAAGAATTTACTAATCAATAGATTTCAATGGGGACACACTTCTTCCTTCTAAATTCCAGAGAGTGCAGACCTGGAGATATCAGACACTTCTCATATGACGTCCTTCAATCTGGGAATCATTTTTGTGAACCTTGTTTGAACCCTCTCCACTTTGAGCACAATCTTTCTAACATAAGAGGCCACAAACTGTTCACAATACTCCACGTGAGGCCTCACCAGTGTTTTATAAAGTCTCAGCATCACACCTTTCCTTTTATATTCGAGTCGAAATGCTGACATGCATTTGTCCTCCTCCCCACAGACTCAACCTGAGAAGGTTACATCATCGGTACAACACTGTGGGCTCAGGGGCCGGGAATGTGCTGTAGATTTCTATGTTCAACCTGCAAATTATCCTTTAAGGAATCCCGCGCAAGGACTTTAATGTCTCCTTGAATCTCTGATTTATTTTTTTATGCTTTCTCTCCATTCATAAAATACTCAACACATTTGTTTTCTCCTAACGTGTATGACCATGCATATTTGAACACAGCAGTACATCTGCCATTACGTTGCCCTGTCTAAGTCCTTCTGTAGCCTGTCTACTTTCTCAAAACTAACTGCCCGTCCACTTACCCTCATATCCTCTGAATACTGTGGAGCCACGTTAATAGAGCTACTAACATGGACCGTAAGATCCCGCAGCTCATCGAACCTGTCTTGTCTTTAATAGTGTGCTATATCTTTGTCTTTTTAAAGGTTGAACTCATCTGCCATTTATCCGACCATTTCTGCAAGGGACTTTAGCAGAGCTGCAATTGTTTCCGTTTTTGGGAAGATTGAGGAAGGTGCAGGACTTGTGTACTCCAAAAATGAAGAAGTTCTCAGTTCTCAAGAATTGTTGCCAAAAAGGGAACTCAAAGCTCTCTGCTGCCTATACACGTTATACATCTCTCTCTTCTTCTTTATCACAGTTCCAATATCCCTCGAGAACCAAGGTTCTTTATTCTTATTCACTTTTGTCTTCAATACTGACAGAAACGTACTAACTCTGCACTCTCAAAATAACACCATTAAAGGCCTCCCAATTACCAATCACATCTTTGCCAGAGAACAACCTGTCCCAATCCACGTTTTTTCGTTCCTTTCTCATTTCTTCAAATTGAGACTTTTTCCAGATAAGAACCTCAACCCGAGGACCTGATCTATCTTTACCCGCGATCAAGATGAAAGTAATGCTCTTATGATCACTGGAAACAACGTGTTCCCCTACACACACTTCCGTCACCTGTCCTGACTCGTTTCATAATAGAAGATCTAATATTGTATTCTCTGCAGACGGTGCCTCAATATATTGATTTAGAAAACTTTCCTGAACACTTTTTTCAAACTCTAACCCTTCTATACCTTTAACTGTATGGCAATCCCAATCACTACATGGAACATTAAAATGCCCTACCATCACAACCTTATGTTTCCTGCAGTTGTCTGCAATCTCTCTGCAGCTTTCCTCCTCAAATTCTCGCTGACTGTTGGGTTGCCTACAATACAACCCCCTTACTGTGGTCATACCTTTCCTGTTTCTCAGCTCAGCTCCACAGATATGACCTCGGTAGCCAAACCCTCTGATCTGTCCTAACTAAGCACTGCTGTCCCTGACTAGCAAAGCACCCTCCCCCCCCCCCCCCCACAAAATTCAATCAGTAAGGCACGACCTGCCACAAAGCCATGCTGACTACTCCTAATCATTCTATACCTCTACAAATGTCCATAAATCCTGCCTCTCAGAATCTTCTCCATCAACTTACCAACCACTGAGGTAAGACTCACTGCTCTATAATTTCCTGGGCTATCTCTACTCCCTATCTTGAAAAAAGGAACAGCATTCGCAACCCTCCAATCCACTGGATCATCACTCGTTCCCATTGATGATTCAAAGATCATCGCCAGAGGCTCATCAATCTGCTCCCTCGCGCCCCACAGCAGCCTGGAGTATATCTCATCCGGTTCCGGCGGCTTATCCAACTTGAAGCTTTACAAAAGCTCCAGCAAATCCTCTTCCTTAATATCTACAAGCACAAGCTTTTCAGTCTGCCGAAAGTCATCACCACAATCACTAAGATCCTTTTCCATCGTGAATTCTTAAGCAATGTATTCATTATGTACCTCTGTTATTTCCTCCGGTTCCAAACACACATTCCCACTGTTACACTTGATAGGTCTTTTTCTTTCACGTCTTATCCTCTTGCTCTTCACATACTTATAGAATGCCTTGGCGTTTTCCTTAATTCTGTCCGCCAAGGCCTTCTCATGGCCCCTTCTGGCTCACCTAATTTCCTTCTTAAGCTCCTTCCTATTAGCCTTATAACCCTCTAAATCTCTAACATTATCAATCTCTCTGAAACTTTTGTTAGCTTTTCTTTTCTTCTTGACTGGATCTATTACAGCCTTTATACACCACGGTTCCTGTACCCTATCATTAATTCCCTGTCTCATTGGAGCGTGCCTATACAGAACTCCACACAAATATCCCCTGAATACACCACGGTTCCTGTACCCCTACCATAACTTCCCTGTCTCATTGGAACGTGCCTATACAGAACTCCACACAAATATCCCCTGAATACACCACGGTTCCTGTACCCTATCATAACTTCCCTGTCTCATTGGAACGTGCCTATACAGAACTCCACACAAATATCCCCTGAATACACCACGGTTCCTGTACCCTATCATAAATTCCCTGTCTCATTGGAACGTGCCTATACAGAACTCCACACAAATATCCGCTGAATACACCACGGTTCCTGTACCCTACCATAACTTCCCTGTCTCATTGGAACGTGCCTATACAGAACTCCACACAAATATCCGCTGAATACACCACGGTTCCTGTACCCTACCATAACTTCCCTGTCTCATTGGAACGTGCCTATACAGAACTCCACACAAATATCCCCTGAATACACCACGGTTCCTGTACCCTACCATAACTTCCCTGTCTCATTGGATCATGCCTATACAGAACTCCACACAAATATCCCCTGAATACACCACGGTTCCTGTACCCTACCATAACTTCCCTGTCTCATTGGAACGTACCGATACAGATCTCCACACAAATATCCCCTGAATACACCACGGTTCCTGTACCCTACCATAACTTCCCTGTCTCATTGGAACGTGCCTATACAGAACTCCACACAAATATCCGCTGAATACACCACGGTTCCTGTACCCTATCATAACTTCCCTGTCTCATTGGAACGTGCCTATACAGAACTCCACACAAATATCCCCTGAATACACCACGGTTCCTGTACCCTACCATAACTTCCCTGTCTCTTTGGAACATGCCTATACAGAACTCCACACAAATATCCCCTGAATACACCACGGTTCCTGTACCCTATCATAACTTCCCTGTCTCATTGGAACGTACCGATACAGATCTCCACACAAATATCCCCTGAATACACCACGGTTCCTGTACCTTATCATAACTTCCCTGTCTCATTGGAACGTGCCTATACAGAACTCCACACAAATATCCCCTGAATACACCACGGTTCCTGTACCCTATCATAAATTCCCTGTCTCATTGGAACGTGCCTATACAGAACTCCACACAAATATCCCCTGAATACACCACGGTTCCTGTACCCTACCATAACTTCCCTGTCTCATTGGAACATGCCTATACAGAACTCCACACAAATATCCCCTGAATACACCACGGTTCCTGTACCCTATCATAAATTCCCTGTCTCATTGGAACATGCCTATACAGAACTCCACACAAATATCCCCTGAATATTTGCCTCATTTCGTTCCTACTTTTCACTGAGAACAACTGCTTCCAATTAAAGCCTGCAATTTCCTGCCTGATAGCCTCATAATTCCCTTTACTCCAATTAAACGCTTTTCTAACTTGTCTGTTCCTATCTCTGTAAAATGGAATTGTAAAGGTGAAAGAATTATGATCACGATTTCAAAAACGATTTCCAAAAGCTGTCCCATTGAGAGATCTGACAACAGACCAGATTTATTCCCCAATGCCAAATCAAGTACAGCCTCTCCTCTTGCAGGCTTATCTACGTATTGTATCAAGAACCCTTCCTGAACACCGCTAACAAACTCCACTCCATCTAAACCTTTTGCTCGAGGGAAATGTCAATCGATAATTAGGAAATTACGATTAGAAATAACATTCATTTTAACAAGTGGCAAATGAGTTAGTGTTGGAACGAGGTCTTCAGGTATGTGTATCACTGGGCTCGCTTCCACGGAAGGTGCGACCTCTACAGACGAAACGTTTTCATTTCATTTCAATTAATTTCGAGTGAAGTTTGACTGTAATTCCATCACATAGGAATGCCCATGAATACAGTCAGGACTAGTCTGTTAAACGGAATACCAATAGTCCCAGACGACACAAAGCACACATAATATGTTGTTACGAATGATGAACAACTCTGATGGGCCATGCCCCCCCTTTTTGGAGAATCGCAAATCGCTACTATTTCTATGCTGCTAACAAGGAAGTAAGAGAGACAAACGGAAATCTGCCAGTGCAGTTGTTATTGATAACAGCTCATGAAAGAGAATGAGATAGAGACACAGCTAAGAGGTAAACAAGGTGGAACGTCTCCTACTGATAAAAGAAGAGATTCACTGCTATTGTCTTTTGGAGAAGGATTGTTTACTTGGTACTGTTCTATTCATTGAAATCCCTCAGGGGACAGCCAGAGTGGGCTGGCTTGATGAGTTAAGTCATTCAAACCAGATTGACACCTGAGACCATGTGAGTGGGGATAAAATTGAGGTCTGGGGTGACACCATTCAGACGCACCAGGAGAAACGCTAGTGAGCAGCAGAAACCAACGAGACAGTGTGGGACATCGGAGACCGAACGAAGTGTCGGTAAATTTTAACAGCGAGACCGGTGGGGGCTTGTGAGTGTGTCCACCCTTGCCTGGGTGACGAGTCCACCACGGAAGAACGGTCTAGCTAAAGGACGGAGGGGGTCACACTGGAATGGCCACCACAACGACACATCGACGGATCGAAATCGTAAAGGAAGGCTGACAAAGACCATAGCTGTTACTGTTTGCGCGCTCTCTTTCTTTCGTCTCTTTCTCTCTCCAACAATTGCAACACATCGACCGACAACTACCGCAGCCTGCATGAACAGAACGGAACTTTATATTTCCATGTGACAATTCATTATCCCCTAGACAACGATAGAGCTTGTTTCATTATTGATTATTATTATACTCGCACTTTTAGGTTTAGTATTGCTAACGTATATTATCTGTATATTTGCATTGATATTGTTCTGTATATTTTTACAAATAAATACTGTTGAAAATAGCTTCAGCAGACTCCAACGGACGCTTCTATCTTTGCTGGTAAGACACCCAGTTACGGGGTACATAACAATGTATCAATTAGAAAGATAGCAAGCATATGTGGGATGTCAGTAAAATCCCCCTGGGCATTTCGAATGCCACAGTACTCTACAATTGTTCACAACAGAGTTTGTCTTCTGCCGAGTGAACACTGAGGGGTAACACAGACTCGTGCTTGGAGGCCGCGCCTCACAGCCCCCACCTTGCTCAGCTCCTTCATTTCGTCTCCCATGAGCAGCTCTCTCAGTTTACACCTGAACTGTATTGGAACGAATATCCCAGCGGTAAGGTTTGCCATTAGAAGGGGTTGGGTGGGGGGGGGTGGGGAGAGTGCTGGTATAAACTGGAGTTACTGGGAGATGTAAACAAGAGCGCCATTACAGATAGTTGAGCGGTTGTTGGGACAGAAGTTGTTCGGACCTCAGACAAAGAGAGGAAGCAAAAGGTTGAGTCTGCTGGGACTCGTGTTCAGAGCGGCGTACGTTTCAATGGAGGAAGTATTGTTCGAAGGGCATTTGTGCTCAGGTCAGGGGTCAGCGCCTGTAAGCCTGACAGCAAAGATATTACTGAGACTTGAAGCAGGCGGGACAGTTTGCATAAGCTGTGAACGAGACAGACGACCCTCACTGTGACACGCAGGTTGTCTTCAAATGGACACTGAAAGTGTTTCGGTGTCACCAACAAAACCAACATCTGACACGAACACGCCCTCATCTTGACACTGACACACTGACAGGCTCTGCACCACAGCAGGATCTCACCACTCAACGATACCAACACAGAGTCAGGCCCTGCACTGTAACTAGAATACAGTCCTCCCCGTATGCATAACACCCTCCCTCTCCAAAACCACTCCCCGACTCCGTCAAACTCTCCCTCTCCTATACTAATCCCAGTCACGGTCACACCTTCTCCAGTGTACCACCCCCATCTCCGTCACTCATCCGTCACCTACAAGCAACCCCGTCTCCGTGACCCGCATCCTCTCCTGCTGACTTCGCCGTCTCCATCATCCCGTACGAACCCAGACGCCACTCCCCTGTCTCCGTGATACACTCCAGCCGGTAAACGCTCCCCATCTACGTCGTCCCTCCACTCTCCTCCCACTCTGTGACACAGGCAATTCTGCAGAGTATGAGGGAGAGATGACGTCTGGTGTGACACCTCCCGCCGTTCCACCGAATGTCTGCCACCAAGATCTGAGCCTCTCCAAAGCGCTGTAGACACAGGCCTGTTGTGTGATTCCACACCACTTGCATCAGTATCTGCAGTCTCACCACCCTTTCCCTGGCCTCCTCTCTCCTCCCCTTCCTTCCTCTTTCGGCAGCACACATTCCACTTACACACACACACCATCTCCGAGAGACACACACAATTCAAAACTACTGGAACGCCGGAAGACTGGATATTGGTGAGTGGGGCGAACGGAGGAGGGAGAGGGTTTCGTACTTTTTCTGACTCCAGTGGAGTGTGCTGCGATGGTGCGGGAGGTACTTCACATCTCTGACCCCGGGAGTCTGATGGTATAATATTTAGGGAGCTTCGCTGGTTGTCTGTCCCTGGAAGAGTCTGCTGGAACGGTGTGGACAGAGCTTCACTCTGTGTCTGTCCCCGGCAGTGCGTAATGGATCATTGCGGAGGGAGCGTTACTCAGTGTATGTTTCCACGAGTGTGTGATGGGATTGTAGGGAGGGATTTCTCGCTCTGTCTCTGACTCCTAGTCTTGGGTCAGTGGATTTCGGCGTTGAAGCTGACTCCAATCAAAGATGGGGAGCAAGAAAATGGCAACTCACATGTTCTGCTCCAACGGTTGCAATCTGAACACCCTTTCTCCGGCCCCACTCTCCTCCCTTTCCTTCCTCTTCTCTTAGCACACCATTCCTTCTCTATGATTCTTAAGTGAGTGAGTGAACAGCATATATGTAGCAGTGAAATTGGTAAGTATGGGAAGGTGTTTTTGCAAAGTGAGGCCAGGGATTTAGCTATTAAACTAAAGGACAGGACTACCACCCGTCCCCCCCGTCCCCAGTGTGTCCAGACAGAGGAAGATCATACAGTTTAGCACGTGGTGTGGATGGGAGGTCTCCAAAATTTGGAATCATTGTATTTTTTCCAAGGAAGCTGGGATCTGTATAGATGAGATGGAAAACTATTTCCACATAAACTGGAGAGGAACTGATATCCCAGCTGGAAGGGTTATCAGTACTGTGAAACAGAGTGTTTGGGAGAGTTGTTGAACTCGAGTTGCAGGGGGATGATTTCAGAGCTCCAGAGCAGATAGGGGGATCGATATGGAGACAGATGTTGTTAAGACCTCGGAAAAAGGCAGGAATCCAAAGGTGTACACCATGCAATATGTCTCTCAGGTCAGGTCCCTGGCACTGAGTTTGGTTCTGTGGTGCAGTGGGATAGCGGAGAGGGCGGGATGAGGCGAGAAGTGGCCAGAGGGGATTCATTGATTGGCGAACAGAAAAGTGGATCTGCAGGCGAGAGAAGACTCTGGATAGAATATCCAGTGGGAGGATGAGCAGGCAAAGCTCTACAGGTGCTGGTGTGGCCAGAAATGGGAAGATAATACAGATTAACACGTGGCTGCGGTGCAGGGTTAGGAATGGGAACTTCAGATAGTCGGGTCATTGGGTTTTCCTCAATGGATGTTCCGGCCTTTGCACAAGAGACGGTTTCAATGCAATCCGATTTTAATTCACATACAAACATAATTGAGAAGCCATGAAGAAACCAAACTAGACAGCGTTACTCCATTTGAATGCAACTTGAGGCCCTGCATCCACTGAATGCCACTGAATGCCACGGTCGAGCGCGACAGAGCTTGTGGGCGAACACTGGGGGGCAGCACATTCATCTGCCCGGAGGCCGCACCACACGCACCCACGTTGGGCAGCTGCTTCATTTTCTCTGCCCTCGAGAAAGGCTCTCGGTTTCCACTTGGACTGGAGGGGAAATAATATCTCAGCGAAAGTTTTACCAGCAGAAAGAAGGAATGTACTTAGAGTTACAGGAGGCTGAAAGCTAGAATCAGTTAATAGATAGAGATAGCGTACAGTTTAGCACGTGGCTCAGGAATTGCTGACGGTGGGAAGGGTTCGGAATCTGGAATCATTGTGTTTTTTCCAAGGATGGTGGGATCTGTGCAGAAGAGTTGGAAGACAGTTTACACATAAACTGGAGGAGAACTAACTCCCAGCGGGAAGATTTGCCGGTACGGAGCATGCGGGCTTTGTGGAGAGTTGTTAAACTCGATGTGCAGGGGGATGGGATTCAGAGTTCCAGAGCGACAGCGGTGTCGATGTGGAGATACATTTTGTAGAGACCTCAGACAAAGGCAGGAATCAAAAGGTTGATCATGATGCGATTGGTTCACTGAGCTGCGTATATTTCAATGCTGGAATTTTTAAATAATGGCGGGCGAGCTCAGTGCACGATTTACTTATGTAATTGCAGCCATTATTGAGAAGTTGAACCAGAATATTCAAGATTCAAGATTCAAAAACTTTATTGTCATTCTGACCGTACATCAGCTCTGCAGGGCAGAATGAGACAGCGTTTCCCAGGGGTAAGTGCAATCATAACTTAACAAACGCAACAATAAATAGTAAACATAAAAATACATAGTAAAACACAACAGCCACATATCGGTTAACATCAAGTTATAAGTGTCCACTGCAAGTTAAAATTGTCCAAAGCAGAGTCAGGCATTTAGCAGTCTGACTGCCTGTGGGAGGAGGCTGTTTAGTAGCCTTGTCGTTTTAGTTTTGATGCTACTGTAACGTTTGCCTGATGGCAGAAGAACAAACAGTTTATGGAGAGGGTGTGAGGGGTCTTTAATGATGTACCGTGTCTTCTGGAGGCATCGGCTCTGAAAGAGGCCTTGGACAGAAGGTAGGGAGACCCGAATAACCTTCAAGAAGCAAGCAGGCCAGCATGATATTTCGCGGTTTCTGTATTTAGGCGTCAGAAAGCGAAAGGAATTAAAGGAGGAGGGGTGACATTACTAGCCTGAGAAAATGTCACCACAGTGCACAGTCAGGGTACACAAGATAACTCGTCTAAGTGAGGCATTATGAGTAGGAATGTGGAATGAGAAATGCATGACCATGTTCATGGGGCGACTGTATAGACCAGCCAACATTCCACTGGGATAGAGTCTGATGTGATTCTGAAGGCAGGATCTGAAGCCAATGTCGGAACCGGGAGTATGTGATTTGACGGTGAAGAGGGAGCTTCACTGAGTCTGTACCAGGGAGAGTATGATGGGACAGTGTGGAAGGAGCATCACTCTGTGTCTGTACCATGGAAACTGTGATGGGTCAGTGTCGATGGAGTTTCACTCAATGTCTGACCCCGACGGCGTGTGATGGGACGGTGTGGAGGGAGCCTCGCTCTGTGTCAGACTGACGACGTCATAGAGTCCTATAGCTTCCAATCAGTCTCCAATCAGAAGACGGGAGCGTGAGATTTGTGTGTGTATTACAAAGTAGCGCCTCGCGGTTGATTGGACAAGAGCCAATCTGAGAAACGGATTTATTAACAGAGAAAACAAAGATAGGACAGGGGCTATTGTATCTGGATGATAATTTGGAAAATTGGATCAGCAAATTTGCTGACGATAAAAACCTGGGTGTAGAGAACAGTGAGGAAGGTTTTCAGTGTTAGGGGAGAAAAAGAAAAACAGAGGACATGGGTTAAGGTTGAAGGGGGAAAAGTTTAAAGGGAACATTGGGGGGGGGCCCTCTTCACACAGAGATGGTGAGAGTGTAGAATGAGCTGCCAGCTGAAGTTGTAAGTGTGGCTCACATTTAACAGTTAAGAAAAACATGGACAGGTACATGGATGAGAGGTGTATGGAGGGATATGGGTCAGGTGCAGGTCAGTGGGACTAGGCAAAAAAACGGTTTAGCACAGCGAAGAAGGGCAAAAAAGGTCTTTTTTCTGTGCTGTAATGTTCTATGTTGCTATGGTACTGGAAGCTCCGCCGCCGCCCCACGCGCCCCCCTCTCTGTGTTCACAACCTATTATGGGAATTTGAGGGAGAAATGACGTGTGTGGTACACCTTCCCCCCTTCCACTGGAGATTTATCACCAGGCTCCGGGCGTCTTCAAAGACTGCATGCATAGGCCGGTCATGTGGTTCCACAGCGCTTGCATTAGTGGCTGTAACCTCACCATCCCTTTCCCTGTTCTCCTCTCTCCTCCCCTTCCTTCCTCCCTTCCTCTTCCCGCACCACACCATCCGGTCACACACACACACACACACACACACACATACACACACACACACACACACACACACACACACACAAACAAACACACACACACACACACACACACACACACACACACACACACACACACACACACACAATTCGAAACTACTGGAACGCCGGAATGCTGGTTATTGATGAGTGAGAAGAGCGGCATAGGGTTGGAACTGCGCACTTGTTCTGATTCCAGTAGAGTCTGCTGCGATATTGCGGGGGGTACTTCACATATTTGACATCATAAGTGTGATGGGATAACATTTTCTGAGGCTCACCGGTTGTCTGTCCAAGGCCGTCCGTTTTAGAGCGGGGAGGAGGAAGATTCACTCTGTGTCTGACCCCGGGAGTGTGTGATGGGACGGTGTGGAGGGAGGTTCACTCTGTGTCTGACCCCGGGAGTGTGTGATGGGACGGTGTGGAGGGAGATTAACTCTGTGTCTGATCCCGGGAGTGTGTGATTGGACGGTGTGAAGGGAGATTCACTCTGTGTCCGACCCCGGTCGTGTGTGATGGGACGGTGTGGAGGGAGATTCACTCTGTGTCTGACCCCGGGAGTGTGTGATGGGACGGTGTGGAGGGAGATTCACTCTGTGTCCGACCCCGGGAGTGTATGATGGGGCGGCAATGGAGACGGCCTCTCTCTGCCTCTGACTTACAGTCGTAGGTCAGAAGATTTCGGCGTTTAAACAGACTCCAATCAGATATAGGGAGCTGGAAAATGGTGACTCACACGGTCTGCTCCAAAGACTGCAATCTGAACACCCTTTCTGTGGCCTCCATTCATCTCTCCTTCCTTCCTCTTTTCTCAGCACACCATTCCTTCTCTATGATTCTGAAGTGGGTGAGTACCAGCAGCAGGAGTTCCTCTTCCATATACTGTAGGTACCAATGACATCGGTATGTATGGGAAGCTGATTTCGCAAATTGAGATCAGGGATTAAGCTATTAAATTAAAGACAGGACCACTACCCGTCCCAGTCTGTCCAGATATAGGAAGACCATATAGTTTAACATGTGGCTCAGAAGTTGGTGACTGTGGGAAGGCTTCGGAATTTGGAATCATTGTGTTTTTCCAAGGAAGGTGGGAACTGTACAGAAAATTAGGAAGACGGTAAATACATAAACTGGAGTAGAACTAACATTCCCGGGGGAAGATTTGCCGGTTCTGCGCATACGGGCTTTCGGGAGGGTTGTTAAAATCGATTTTCAGGGGGATGGGATTCGGAGTTCCTAAGCAGACAGCGGTGCCGATGTGGAGATAAATCTTGGAGAGACCTCAGACAACGGTAGAAATCAAAAGGATGGAACTGAGCTGCACGTATTTCACTGCAGGAAGTTTCAAAAAAAAGTCGGGTGAGCTCAGGGCATGAATCAAAACATGTGTTATGATATTGTAGCCATTATTCAGACAGTTGCAGGAGAAGCAAGCAGGACAGCATGATATTTGGCGGTTTCTATATTTAGACGTCAGAAAGCGGAAGGAATTAAAGGAGAAGTGGTGACATTACTAGCCTGAGAAAATGTATCCATAGTGCACAGTCAGGGTAGACAAGAGAACTCGTCTAAGTGAGGTATGTTGGGTAGGAATGAGGAATGGGAAATGCATGACCATGTTCATGGGGCTACAGTATAGACCAGCCAACAGTCCACTCGGAGAGCATCTGATGTTATTGAGAAGGGAGGAACTGAAGCCAATGTCGGAACAGGGAGGATGTGATTTGACGGGGAATACGGAGCTGCATTCTGTGTCTTTACCATGGAAATTGTGATGGGTCTGTGTCGATGGAGTTTCACTCAGTGTCTGACCCCAACAGCGGGAGATGGAATGGTATGGAGGGAGCCTCGCTCTGTGTCTGACTGACGCGGTCATAGACTCCTGTAGCCTCCAATCAGAAGGCGGGAGTGTGAAATGTGTGCGTGCATTACAAAGTAGCGCCTAGCGGTTGATTAAGCAACAGCCAATCAGGGAAAGGGATTTATTTGCAGGGAAAATAAAGATAAGACAGGGGCTATTTTATCTGGATAATAATGCGGGAATTTGGAACATCCAGTTTGCTGATGATAAAAAGTTGGGAGAGGTAGTGGACAGTGAAGAAGGTTTTCAAAGCTTGCAGAGGGATCTAGACCGGCTGCAACAATGAAGTGATGGACTTTAATACAGACACGTGTGAGTTATTGCACTTTGGAAGGACAAACCAAGGTAGAACATACAAGGTAAATGGTAGGACACTGAGTAGTGCAGTAGAACAGAGGGATCTAGGAATACAGATGCAAATTTCCCTAAAAGTGGCGTCACAGGGAGATAGGGTCGTAAAGAGAGCTTTTGGTACATTGGCCTTCATAAACCAAAGCACTGAGTATAAGAGTTGGAATGTTATGGGAAGGATGGATGAGGCATTGGTGAGGCCGAATTTGGAGTATTGCGTGCAGTTTTGGTCAGCGAATTACAGGAAGGATATTAATAAGGTTGAAAGAGTGCAGAGAAGGTTTACAAGGATGTTGCCGGGTCTTGGGAAACTGAGTTACAAAGAAAGGTTGAATAGGTTAGGACTTTATTTCCTGGAGCGGACAAGAATGAGTGGAGACATGATAGAGGTGTATAAAATCACGATGGGTATAGATAGAGTGAATGCAGGCAGGCTTTTTCCACTGAGTCTAGGGGGGAAAACAAGGCAGAGAATATGGGTTAAGTTTGAATGGGGAAAAGTTTAAAGGGAAATGGGGGTGGGGGCTTCACACATAGAGCGGGGGGAATGTGGAATGAGCTGCCAGATAAAGTGGTGAATGCGGGCTCACTTTTAACATTTAAGAAAAACTTGTACATGGATGAGAGGTGTATGGAGGGATATGGGCCAGATTCAGGTCAGTGGGACTAGGCAGAAAAACGTTTTGGCACCGACAAGAAGGGCCAATAGGCCTGTTTATGTACTGTAATGTTCTATTGTTCTATTGTTTGTATGTCTGTTTTTAGTTAATTTATTGTTTCTTTATAATTTCACAGTCAGAGAGATAGCAATGCCTGTCCGGAGTGTTGAATGCTCCTCTGCCTGGATGTGGGACGGCAGGGAGACCTCCAGTGTCTCTGACGACTTCATCTGTGAGAAGTGCATCCAGCTTCAGCTTCTAACACACCGCGTTTGGCAGTTGGAACTGCTACTGGATGAACTCAGGGTCATTCGGGAAACGGAGGGTGTGATAGGGAGGGCATATTAGGAGGAGGTGTGACCCAATGTGCAGTTCGCGCGAGACTGGAGGGCAGTCAGGAGAATGAAAGGGATTAGCGAGCAAGTGCCAGTGCAGAGTGCCCCCTGTGGCCAACCGGCCAATTACAGAAATACCACTTTGTATTCTTCCGTGTGGGGGAGATGGGTGAAAATGACCAGTAGAGGTATGTCTCTCAGGTCAGCACTCTGACACTGAGTTTGGTTCTGTGGTGCAGTGGGATAGTGGCGAGTGCGAAAAGAGTCGAGATGCGGACAGAGGCAATTCATTGTTTGGCGAGCAGAAAAGAGGATCGGCGGACGAGAGAAGATTCCTGGATGGTATCTTACCTCCCTGGTGCCAGGGCTGGGACATCTCGGATCAGGTCTCTAGTAATATCCAGTGGGAGGGTCAGCTGGAAAAGCTCTACAGGTGCTGGTGTGGCCAGAAATGGGAAGATAATACAGATTAACACGTGGCTGCGGTGCAGGGTTAAGAATGAGGGCTTCAGATGGTCAGGACATTGGGTTTTCATCAATGGAAGTTCCGACCTTTGCAGAAGAGAAGGCATCAATCCAAACCAATTTTAATTCACATGCAAACATACGTGAGTAGCCATGAACAAACCAAACTAGACAGCGTTACTCCAGTTGAACGCAACTTGAGTCCCTGCATCCATTGAATGCCACTGAATGCCACGGTCAAGCGCGACAGAGCTTGTGGGCGAACACTAGGGGGCAGCACATTCATCTGCCAGGAGGCCGCACCACACCCACCCACGTTGCGCAGCGCCTTCATTTTCTCTGCATCGAGCAAGGCTCTCAGTTTCCACCTGAACTGGAGGGGAAATAATATATCAGCGGAAGTTTTACCAATAAAAAGACGGAATTTTCGTAGAGTTACAGAAGGATGAAAACCAGAATGAGATAAGAGATAGAGAAGTGGTTGTTCGGACGGCAGGACCTGTAGCTCAGAATTCCAGGTCTTGATTGTCTTAGCAAAGCGGAAGTAAGTCAAGGGTGAGGGGCGGCTTTACGAGTTACATTAGATGTACTGACAAAAACAGGAAGAGAGGGGTTTCAGTGGCACTTTGACAGAGACGTGGACATAACATTTAACATAAAATCATATAATAATTACAGCACTGAAACAGTCCATCTCGGCTCTTCCAGTCCGTACTGAACACTTACTCTCATCTATTCCCACCTACATGCACTCAGCCCATAACCCTCCATTCCTTTCCTCTAAATATACCTAAACATTTTTAATGACAAATTCGAACCTGCCTCTACCACTTCTACTGGAAGCTCCGCCGCCGCCCCATGCGCCCCCACTCTGTGTTCACAAGCAATTGTGGGAAGTTGAGGGAGAAATGACGTTTGGTGCTACACCTCCCACCCCTTCCACCGGAGATCTATCACCAGGCTCTGGGCCTCTCCAAAGTCTGCATGCACAGGCCGGTCATGTGGTTCCACAACACTTACATTAGTGGCTGAAATCTCACCACCCTTTCCCTGGCCTCTTCTCTCCTCCCCTTCCACCATCCGGTCACACACACACACACCATCTCCGAGAGTCATACACAATTCGAGACTACTGTAAGGCCGAAATGCTGGGTATTGGTGAGTGAGGAGACCGGCATAGGGAGGGGGCTGCGCACTTTTTCTGACTCCAGTAGAGTGTGCTGCGATGTTGCGGGGGGTACTTCACATGTTTGACCCCAAGAGTGTGATGGGATAATATTTTGTGAGCTTCACCGGTTGTCTGACCAAGGGAGTCTGTTTTGGGACGGTGAAGAGGAAGCTTCACACTGTGTCTGACCCCGGCAGCGTGTGATGGGACTGTTTAGAGAGACCTTTATTCTATGTCTTACCGGGGAGTGTGTGATGGGACGATGTGGAAGCAGCTTCGCTCTGTCTCTGACTCACAGTCTTATATATTGCTCAGAAGATTTCAGCGTTTAAACAGACTCCAATCAGATACAGGGAGTAAGAAAGTGGTGACTCACATGGTCTGCTCCAAAGACTGCAATCTGAACACCATTTTTGTGGCCTCCAGTCATTTCTCCTTCCTTCCTCTTTTCTCAGCACACCATTCCTTCTCGATGATTCTTAAGTGGGTGAGTACCTACAGTATATGGACCAGAAACAGGAGTTCCTGTTCCATATACTGTAGGTACCAATGACATCGGTATGTATGGGAAGGTGTTTTTGCAAAGCGAAATCAGGGATTTAGCTATTAAATTAAAGGACAGGACCACTACCCGTCCCAGCGTGTCCAGACAGAGGAAGACCATACAGTTTAGCACGTGGCTCAGGAGTTGTTGACGGTGGGAAGGCTTCTGAATTTGGATTCACTGTGTTTTTTTCACCAGGGAAGGTGGGATCTGTACAGAAGAGTTGGAAGACGGTTTACACATAAACTGGAGGAGAACTAAAATTCCCAGCGGGAAGATTTGCCGGTACTGAGCATGCGGGCTTTGTGGAGAGTTGTTCAACTCAATTTGCAGGGGGATGGGATTCAGAGTTCCAGAGCAGATAGCTGAGTCGATGTGGAGAACAATGTTGGAGGGACCTCAGACAAAGGCAGGAATCAAAAGGTTGATCATGATGCGATTGGTGCACTGCCCTGCGTATATTTCAATGCTGGAAGTTTTAAATAAAGGTGGGCGAGCTCAGGACATAAATCAAATTTTGAATGATGATATTGTAGCCATTATTGAAACAGTTGCAGGAGAGCCAAGCAGGACAGCATGATATTTCGTGGTTTCTATATTTAGACGTCAGATAGCGGAAGGAATTTAAGGAGGAGGGGTGAGATTACTAGCCTGAGAAAATGTCTCCACAGAGCACAGCCAGGGTAGACAAGAGAACTCGTCTGTGAGGATTTGTGGGTGGAAACAGAGTAACATAGAAAACCTACAAAATAATACTAACCCTTCGGCCCACAGTTGTGCTGAACATGTCCCTACCTTAGACATGAGTAGGCTTACTCATTGCCCTCTATTCTTCTAAGCTCTATGTCTTAAAAAGCCCTATTGTACCCGCCTCCACCACCTTTGCCGGCAGCCCATTCCACCCACTCACCACTCTGCGTAAAACATTTACCCCGACATCTCCTCTGCACCTTAAAACTGTGTACTCTTGTGGCAACCATTTCAGCTCTGGGAAAAAAATCCTCTGACTATCCACAAGGTCAATGCCTCTCATCATCTTATACACCTCTATCAGGTTGGTTCTCTTCGCTCCAAGGCGAAAAGGCCGAGTTTACGCATCGTGTTTTCATAAGGCATGCTCCCCAATCTAGGCAATTTCTTTGTGAGTCTTCTCTGTACCCTTTCATTGGCATCCTCATCCTTCCTGTAGTGAGGCAACCAGAACTGAGCACAGTACTCCAAATGGTGTCTGACCAGTATCCTATATAGCTGCAACATTACCTCTCGGCTCATAAATTCAATTCCTCGGTTGACGAAGGCCAATGCAATCAAAGCAAAATGTACCAAATACTGGAATTAAAGTTTTATACTTAAATGCACGCAGCAGAAGGAATAAGGTGGATGATCTTGTAGTACAGTTACAGATTGACAGGTATGATATTGTAGTCATCAATGAATCGTGCCTAAAGGATGCATGGGTCTGGGAGCTGAACGTCCAAGGCGAATCGGAAGGATAGGCGGGTAGGCAGAGGGGATGGCGTGGCTTTATTGGTAAGTAATGATATTAAATCATTAGAAAGAGGTGACATAGAATCGGAAGGTGTAGAATCTTTATGGGTTGCGCTAAGCAATCGCGAGGTACAAGGACCCTGATGGCAGTTATGTACAGGCCTCCTAACAGCTGCAGTGATGTGGACGACAAATTACAACAGGAAATAGAAAAGGCTTGTCAGAAGGGCAGTGTTATGATAATTGTAGGGGATTTTAACATGCGAGTGGATTGGGAAAATCAGGTCGGTACCGGATCTCAAGAGAGAGAATTTGTAGAATGTCTACGAGATGGCTTTTTAGAACAGCTTGTTGTTGAGCCCACGAGGGGATCGGCTGTACTGGATTGGGCATGATGTAATGAGCCAGAGGTGATTAGAGAGTTCGAGCTGAAGGAACCCTTAGGAGCCAGTGATCATAACATGATTGAGCTCACTGTGAAATTTGTGAAAGAGAAGCCAACATCCGATGTGTCGGTATTTCAGTGGAGTGAAGAAAAGTAGAGTGGCATGACAGAGTTGACTGGAAAGGGACACTAGCGGGAAGGACGGCAGAGCAGTCGTGAGGAATATGCAATACAGATATATTCCAAGAAAGAAGAAATTTTCTAATGGATAAAGAATGCAACGGTGTTTGAGAAGAGAAGTCAAAGCCAAATTAAAAGCAAAGGAGAGGGCATACGAGGAAGCAAAAATTAGTGGGAGGACAGAGGATTAAGTAGTTTTTAAAAGCTTACAAAAGGAAACTAAGAAGGTCATTAAGAGGGAAAAGATAAACTATGAACGGAAGCTGGCAAATAATATCAAAGAGGATACTAAAAGCTTTTTCAAGCATATAAAGATTAAAAGGCAGGTGCGAGTGGATATAGGACCGATAGAAAATGATGCTAGAGAAATTCTAATGGGAGGAAAAGGAGATGGCGGAGGAACTGAAGGAGTATTTTGCATCGGTCTTCACTGAGGAAGACATCAGCAGAATACCGGGCACTCAGAGGAGTCAGGGAAGAGAAATGTGCGCAGTCACAATTAAGACAGAGAAAGTACTCATGAAGCTGAATAGTCTAAGGGTAGATAAATCTCCCGGACCATATGGAATGCACCTTCATGTTCTGAAGGAAGTAGCTGTGGAGATTGCCGAGGCATTTGCAATGATCTTTCAAAAGTCAATAGATTCTAGCATGGTTCCGGAGGACTGTAAGATTGCAAATGTCACTCCGCTATTTAAGAAGGAGGCAAAGAAGCAAAAAGGAATTATAGACCTGTTAGCTTGACATCGGTGGTTGGGAAGTTGTTGGAGTCGATTGTCAAGGATGAGCATACGACAAGATAGGCAGAACTCAGCATGGTTTACTCAACGGAAAATCCTGCCTGACAAAACTATTAAAATTTTTGAGGAAATTACAAGTAGGCTAGACAAGGGAGATACAGTGGATGTTGTGTATTTGGATTTTCAGAAAGCCTTTGACAGGTGTCGCACATGAGGCTGCTAAACAAGATAAGAGCCCATGGTGTTCCACAGGGGTCCGTGTTGTGGCCGCTTCTTTTTACGTTGTATATCAACGATTTGGATTATGGAATAGATGGCTTTGTGGCTCAGCTTGCTGATAATACAAAGATAGGTGAAGGGTCCGGAAACAGTGCTGAGGAAACAGAGAGTCTGCAGAGAGACTTGGATAGATTGGAAGAATAGGCAAAGAAGTGACAAATGAAATACAATTTTGGAAATAGTATGGTCATGCACTTTGGTAGAGGTAATAAAAGGGCAGGCTATTATTTAAATGGTGAGAGAATTCAAAGTTCTGAGATGCAACGGGACTTAGGAGTCCTCGTGCAGGATACCCTTAAAGTTATCCTTCAGTTTGAGTCGGCGGTGAAGAAGGCGAATGCAATGTTGACATTCATTTCTAGAGGAATAGGGAATAGGAGCAGAGATGTGATGTTGAGGCTCTATAAGGCACTGGTAGGAAATCACTTGGGGTACTGTGTGCAGTTTTGGGCTCTTTATTTAAGAAAGGAAGTACTGACATTGGAGATGGTTCAGAGAAAATTCACCTGAATGATTCCAGGTATGAAAGGGTCACCATATGAGGAACATTTGAACACTCATGAACTGTACTCCTTGGAGTTTAGAAGAATAAGAGGGGAATCATAGAAATTTCGTATGCATGGACAGAGTGGACGTGGCAAAGTTGTTTCCCATGGTGGGGGAGTCTAGTACGAGAGGGCATGATTTAAGGATTGAAAGGCGCCCATTCAGAACAGGAAGGGGAAGATTATTTTTAGCCAGATGGTAGTGAATCTGAGTAAATTGTTGCCACGGGCGGCAGTGGAGGTCAAGTTATTGGGTGTATTTAAGGCGGAGATTAGATAGATAGATAGATAGATAGATAGATAGATAGATAGATAGATACTTTATTCATCCCCATGGGGAAATTCAACATTTTTTCCAATGTCCCATACACTTGTTGTAGCAAAAACTCATTACATACAATACTTAACTCAGTAATAATATGATATGCATCTAAATCACTAACTCAAAAAGCATTAATAATAGCTTTAAAAAAAAGTTCTTAAGTCCTGGCAGTTGAATTGTAAAGCCTAATGGCATTGGGGAGTATTGACCTCTTCATCCTGTCTGAGGAGCATTGCATCGATAGTAACCTGTCGCTGAAACTGCTTCTCTGTCTCTGGATGGTGCTATGTAGAGGATGTTCAGGGTTTTCCATAATTGACCGTAGCCTACTCAGCGCCCTTCGCTCAGCTACCGATGTTAAACTCTCCAGTACTTTGCCCACGACAGAGCCCGCCTTCCTTACCAGCTTATTAAGACGTGAGGCGTCCCTCTTCTTAATGCTGCCTCCCCAACACGCCACCACAAAGAAGAGGGCGCTCTCAACAACTGACCTATAGAACATCTTCAGCATCTCACTGCAGACATTGAATGACGCCAACCTTCTAAGGAAGTACAGTCGACTCTGTGCCTTCCTGCACAAGGCATCTGTGTTGGCAGTCCAGTCTAGCTTCTCGTCTAACTGTACTCCCATATACTTGTAGGTCTTAACCTGCTCCACACATTCTCCATTAATGATCACTGGCTCCATATGAGGCCTAGATCTCCTAAAGTCCACCACCATCTCCTTGGTCTTGGTGATATTGAGACGCAGGTAGTTTGAGTTGCACCATATCACAAAGTCCTGTATCAGTTTCCTATACTCCTCCTCCTGTCCATTCCTGACACACCCCACTATGGCCGTGTCATCAGCGAACTTCTGCACATGGCAGGACTCCGAGTTATATTGGAAGTCTGATGTGTACAGGGTGAACAGGACCGGAGAGAGTACGGTTCCCTGTGGCGCTCCTGTGCTGCTGACCACCGTGTCAGACCTACAGTCTCCCAACTGCACATACCGAGGTCTATCTGTCAAGTAGTCCACTATCCAATCCACCATGTGAGAGTCTACCCCCATCTCCGTTAGTTTGTGCTTTAAGATCTTTGGCTGGATGGTGTTAAAGGCACTAGAGAAGTCAAGGAATGTAATCCTCACAGCACAACTGACCCCATCTAGGTGAGAGAGTGATTTGTGCAGCAAATACGTGATAGCATCCTCCACTCCCACCTTCTCCTTATACGCAAATTGAAGCGGATCCCGGGCGTGCCTGGTTTGTGGGCCTCAACGGTTATGGTGAGAAGGCCGGGGAGTGGGAATAAATGGAAGAATGGATCAGCTCATGATAAAATGGCGGGGCTGACTCGATGGGCCGAATGGCCGACTTCTGCGCCTTTGTCTTATGGTCTTATGGTCTTAAGTGCATCCAGCTGTAGCTTCTAACACTCCGCGTTAAGGAGTTGGAAATGGAACTGGATGAACTCAGGGTCATTCGCGAATCCGAGGGTGTGATAGCGAGAACATTTTAGGAGGAAGTTAACCTGCACTGTAACTCGAAAACACCCCTCCTGCATACCCTCCCTCCCCCAATCCCCTCCCCAAATCAGTCAAACTCTCCCTCTCCTGCACTGTTCCCCGTCATTGTCACTCCGTCTCCAGTACACCACTCCCGTCTCCGTTACCCATCCGTCGCCTACAAGCAAACCCGTATCCATGACCCAAACCCTCTCCTGCACCATTCGCTGTGTCCATCATCCCGTACGTATCCATACGCCCCACCCCATTCTCATGATACACTCCATCCGCTAAACGCTCCCCATCTACGCCGTCCCTCCACTCTCCTCCCACTTTGTGTCACAAGCAATTGTGGGGAGTGTGAGGGAGAGATGACGTCTGGTGTGACACCTCCCCCCGTTCCACTGGTTATCTATAACCAGGATCTGAGCCTTTCCACAGCTCTGCATGCACAGGCTGGTCGTGTGGTTCCACACCACTTGCATCAGTATCTGCAGTCTCACCACACTTTTGCTGGCCTCCTCTCTCCTCCCCTTCCTTCCTCTTTCGGCAACACACAGTCGACTCACACACACACACACCATCTCCGAGAGACACACACACCATCTCCGAGAGACACACACAAATCGTACTATTGGAAAACCCAAATGCTGTGTGTTGGTGAGTGGGAAGACCGGAGGAGGGAGAGGGTTGCGCACGTTTTCTGACTCTAGTAGAGTGTGCTGCGGTGGTGCGGGAGGTACGTCACACGTCTGACCCTGGGAGTGTGATGGGATAATATTTAGGGAGCTTCGCTGTTTGTCTGACCATGGAATTGTGTGGTCGGGAGGTGTGGACGTAGCTTCACTCTGTGTATGGCTCCGGACTGTGTGTTGGAACAGTATGCAGGGAGCTGTACTCCGTGTCTGACCTCGGCAGTGTATTGCGTTGCGGAGGGAGCGTTACACAGTGTTTGTTTCCAGGAGTGTGTGATGGGATAGTATGGAGGGATTCTTGCTCTGTCTCTGACTCCTAGTCATGAGTCAGTGGATTTCGGCGTTTAAGCTGACTCAAATTAGAGATAGGGAGCGAGAAAATGGTGCCTCACACGTTCTGCTCCAACGGCTGCAAACTGAACACCCTTTCTGTGGCCTCCACTCTCTTGTCCTTCCTTCCTCTTTTCTCAGCAGACAATTCCTTCTCTATGATTCTTAAGTGGGCGAATGAGCAGCACGATATGCTGGTCCATATAGGTACCAGTGATATCGGTATTTATGCGAAGGTGGTTTTGCAAAGTGAGGTCAGGGACTTAGCTATTAAGTTAAAGGACAGGGCCACTACACGTTCCAGTGTGTCCAGACATAGGAAGACCATACAGTTTAGCACCTGGCTCAAGTGCTGGTGTCAGTGGGAGGGCTACAAAATTTGGAATCATAGTGTTTTTTTTCCAAGGAAGGTGGGATGTGTATAGACGAGATGGAAGACGGTTTACACATAAACAAGAGGGAATCTGATATCCTAGCGGGAAGGCTTGTCAGTACTGTCCAGGAGATTTTTTGGCAGAGTTGTTCTTATAAACTCAAGTTGCAGGTGAAGGGGATTCGGAATTCGAGAGCAGATAGCGGATTCGATATGCAGATTGATGTTGTTAAGACCTCAGAAAAAGGCAGGAATCAAGAGGTTGTACATCAAGCGACTCATGCCCTGAGCTCCGTATATTTCAATGCAGGAAGTTTCTGAGAAGCGCAGTTGAGCTCAGGGCATGAATCAACACAGTGAATATATTTTTACAGCCATTATTGAGAATTTGGTGCAGGAGGAGCAAGCAAGACAGCACGATATTTCGGGTTTCCCTATTTTTAGACGTGAGAAAGAGGAAGGAATTGAAGGAGAAGGGGTGACGTTACAGGGCTGAGAAAATGTCATCTGACTGCACAGTCAGAACAGACAAGACAACTCGTCTAGGTGAGGTTTTATCTGCGGAAATGAGGAATAAGAAATATATGGCCGTGATCATGGGCTACATTGTAGAGCAGCCACCAGTCCGCTAAATTAGGTGGAACAAATCTGCAGAGATTTCGCAGACTGTTGCAGGAAATATAAAATCGTGATAGCAGGTGATTTCAACTTTCTACGTATTGACTGAGTCACCTACTGCAAACAGGCCCAGTGGGATAGAGTTTGTCAAAAATGTTCAGGGAAAATGCATTGATCAGTACGTAGAAGTCCCAGAGGGAGATAACACTACTTTATCATCTACTGCTGAATGAGACAGGCAGGTGTCAGAGATTTGTGCATGTGCAGACTTTGCATCTGGTGATCATAAAGCCATTTGTCTCAAGGTAATTGTATAGAAGTATAGGGCGGACCTTGGGTTGAGATTCTAAAAAGGAGCAAGGACTGTTTTTTTTTGGGATCTGAACGAATCTGGATCTTGTCTGTGACAAGGCCCCGCATGGGGGGTTAGTTAGGAAGATTCAGTCGCTAGGTGTACATGGAGAGGTAGTAAATTGGATTAGGCATTGGCTGAATGGAAGAAGCCAGAGAGTGGTAGTGGAGGATTGCTACTCTGAGTGGAGGCCTGTGACTAGTGGTGTGCCACAGGGATCGGTGCTGGGTCCATTGTTATTTGTCATCTATATCAATGATCTCGATGATAATGTGGCAAATTGGATTAGCACATTTGCTGATGATTCAAAGATTGGGGGTGTAGTGGACAGTGAGGAAGGTTTTCAAAGCTTGCAGAGGGATTTGGACCAGCTGGAGGGATGGACAGAAAAATGGAAGATGGAGTTTAATGCGGACAAGTGTGAGGTATTGCACTTCGGAAGGTCATGCCAAGGTAGAACATACAAGATAAATGGTACGACACTGAGGATTGCAGTAGAACAGTGGGATATGTGAGTACAGATACATAATTCCCCAAATGTGGAGTCACAAGTAGATAGGGTTGTAAAGAGAGTGGTAAAAATGATTTTGGCCCGAATCGTCTGTGCTGTTCGGTGATTTACGCTCACTGCTCTGCATGAGGAAAATAGAATGATTTGAACTCAGAGGGTGGGGGAGCAAGGGTGGGGGTATTCAGGGAATATGACGATGGATTGACAAAATCAAGGAATGGTTTTTCCCCAGACGACATGATTAATGAACGACCAACAAGGAGAGAGGGATTAGATTCAAGTTTATGGCTAATCTGCGTTTTAACTGCGACCCTCATTATCACGGGTATCTGTTGGAGGATTCATGGTGAGTTTAAAACCGACCGGAACGACCAAACCGCAGGGAATAAGAATGGCCACCGTAACAGCAACACTTTCCCAGCATTTTCCGTAAACAATCTTCACGGTGATATCAACACACCCCTCACTGTGGCACTAACGGGTCTCTCAGCATGACCACGACTCACCCCTCACCGTGACACCGACACACTCCCACCAACACATAGAACAATACAGCATAGTACAGGCCCTTCAGCCCACAATGTTGTGCCGACCCTTAAACTCTGCCTTCCAGATAATTATCCACATTAAATTCCGCCATATACCAATCTAGTAGTCTCTTTAATTTCACTAGTATATCTGCCTCCATCACTGACTCAGGCAGTGCATTCCACTCACCAACCACTCTCTGAGTTAAAAAACCTTCCTCTAATATCCCCCTTGAACTTTCCACCCCTTACCTTAAAGCCATGTCCTCTTGTACTGAGCAGTGGTGCCCTGGGGAAGAGACGCTGCCTGTCCACACTATCTGTTCCTTTTAAGATCGTGTACACCTCTATCATGTCTCCTCTCATCCTCCTTCTCTCCAAAGTGTAAAACCCGAGCTCCCTTAATCTCTGATCATAATGCAGACTCTCTAAACCAGGCAGCATCCTGGTGAATCTCCTCCGTACCCTTTGCAATGCTTGTACATCCTTCCTGTAGTGAGGGGACCAGAACTGGACACAGTACTCCTAGTGTGGCTTAACCAGCGTTTTATAGAGCTGCATCATTACCCCGCGACTTTTAAACTCTGTCCCTCGACTTATGAAATCTACCACTTGATAAGCTTTCTTAACTACCCTATCTATCTGTGAGTAAACTTTCAGGGATCTGTGGAAATGTACCTCCAGATCCCTCTGCTCCTCCACACTTCCAAGTATTCTGCCCTTTATGTTGTTCTATGCCTTGAAGTTTGCCTTTCCGAAGTCTACTACGTCACCCTTCTCTGGCTTGAACTCCATCTGTCATTTCTCATCCCGCTTCTGAATCCTATCCATGTCTCTCTGCAATCTCAGAAGATCCTCTAAGCTATCCAAAAGACACCAACCATTCTGCCGTCTGCAAACTTTCTATCCATCCTCACATCCAAGTCGTCAATAAAAATCACGAAAGTAGAGGTCCCAGATCAGATCCTTGTGTGACACCACTGGTCCCAAACCACCAATCCGAATGTAGTCCCTCTATCACGCCCTCTGCTGTCTGCAGGCAAGTCAATTCTGAATTTACCTGGCCAAATCTCCCTGGATCCCATGCTTCTGACTTGTTGAAAAATCCTAGGTGTGCTATCCTGTCAAATGCCTTGCTAAGATCCATGTAGATCAAATCCTCTGCACTACCCTCATCTATATACCTGGTCACCACCGCAAAGAATTCTATCAGGCTTGTTAGACATGATCTGCCCTTCACAAAGCCATGCTGACTGTCCCTGACCAGACCATGATTATCTAAATGCATATAGATTATATCTATAAGAATCTTTTCCAACAGCATTCCCACCACAGACGTAAGGGTCACTGGTCTATAATTATCCGGACTATCCCTACTAACTTTTTTGAACAAGGGTACAACACTCATCTCTCTCCAATCCTCCGGTACCATTCCCGTGGACAACGAGGACATAAGGATCCTAGCCAGCGGTTCAGCAATCTCTTCCGTCGCCTCGTGGCGCATCCTGGGAAATATTTTGTCAGGCCCCGGGGACTTAATCCTCCTAATGTATTTTAACGACTGCAACACCACCTCTCCCTTAATATCAACATGCTCCAGTACATCAACCTTACTCATGTTGTCCTCATCGTCAACAATTTCCCTCTCATTGGTGAATACCAAAGAGAAGTATTCATTGAGGACCTTGCTCACTTCCACAGTCTCCAGGCACATCTTATCATCTTTATCTCTAATCATTTCTTTCTTTACTCCTGACAACCTTTTGTTCCTCACATAATTGAGGAATGCCTTCGGGTTTTCCTTTCCCTTCTTGCCAAGGCTTTCTCATGCCCCCTTCTTGCTCACCTCAGTCCCTCCTTAAGCTCCTTTCTTGCTAGCCTATTTTCCTTAATAGACTCATTTGGTAATTGCTTCCGAAACCGCACGTATGCTACCTTCTTCCACCTGACAAGATTCTCCACCTCATTATAACAACAAAAACAGCTTCACCAGAGGATTGATAACCCCTCAGAGTGACACAGACACGCCCCTCAACGTGGCGACAACGCCTCTCACTGTGCCACCAGCACATCCTTCACTGTGACACCCTTCACCGTGACACTGACACAACACTCTCTGTGACACGTTTGGTAGCGTGACGCTGGCACCCGAGTCACTGTAAACGTTAAACATCCTTCACTATCTTTCTCAGTATCAGAGATTCGTCAGTCCAAGAACATCTGCGACCGAAACTGCCCTGAGTTAAACTCAGACTTTCAATCCAAGCTTTCTGCTCTCAACTCTAATCTGTCCGATCTTAAACGAATGCACAGCGATCTCCGTCACCAGTTCACTGAGATGGAAACGGAGTACAGATCTGTCAACGCAATCAAGACTCAAATCTGTGAATTGTTGACCAGCAGAAGAGGTGAGACATCATCCCCCTCTTTCACCCGCTCCTCATCACAGGGCAGGCTTGGAGAGAGGAAGCGTCACTCTGTGTTTGACATCGGGAGTGTGTGAAGAGATGGTATGGAGGGTGATTCGCTCTGTCTTTGACCCCGGGACTGTGTAATGTGACGGTGTGGTGGCTGCTTCACTCCGTGTTTGACCTCGGGAGTGTGTGACGGGCCGGTGTGGAAGGAGAGTCACTCTGTGCCTGACCCCGGGGGTGTGTGACGGGACGGTGTCGAGGAATGCCGATTCTATGCCTGACTCCCGGACGGACGGAGAGAGATTCACTATTGCTTGTTTCTGAATTCCAGAGAATGCTTGTTCCAAGGACTGGATCAGAAATGAAGACCGGCTTTATTTTATATCAACGTTTGAAAAGACCTACGATGAGGCGAAGCAGCATTGTTGCAGTTCAAAATCAAATCTTCTTGAAATAAATTCAACAGAGGAAGAGGTATGTGTCAGATGGACGGAGGATATATATACACCAGACTGAGTCCCGTTTCACACCGTCCCAACACGCACGCCCGGGGTCAGACACAGTGTGAATCTCCCTCCATACCGTCCCATCACACACTCCCGGGGTCAGGCACAGAGTGAATCTCCCTCCACACCGTCCCATCTCACTCTCCCGGGGTCAGACATTGTGAATCTCCCTCCACAACGTCCCATCATACACTCGCGGCGTCACACACAGAGCGAGGCTCCCTCGACCGTGCCATCACATTCTCCTGGGGTGAGATACAGTGTTAAGCTCCTTCCACACCATCAATTCACACTTTCCCGGTGTCAGACATAACGTGACGATCCTTAAATTCTATCAATAATGATAGATTTTTAATTTCACAGAATATTGTTAACAAAGTCGTCCACGAGCAAAGTAGTTCATGCTGGATTGGAAAATGCAAAGATGGGTGAGATTTGGAGTCTTGCATGTTTCTGAGAATAGAGTGGGTCGTAGGATTGATACAGGCTGCGAGAAGGGAATGGGCAGTGGGTTTAATTTAGGGATTGGCACAAGCTGCGGGAACGTTGTGCTCAGTGTGATTAGTTTGGAGACGTACACGGGTTGCTAAAGGGAGTGGGCATTGATATTAATTTGCGGTCTGACAAGGTCTGTGGAGAGAGCGTGGACAATCGGGGCATTTTGGAGACAGATAAAGTTCTGCGGAGAGAGAGTGGGCAATTGGATTTGTTTGGGTACCGACATGGGCTGTTGGCAGAGAGCGTGCAGTTGAATGAATGTGGGAACTGACATGGTCTGCGCGCAGAGAGTGCGAAGTCGGAGTGTTTTGTTTGTTGACATAGGACTGCAGGGAGAAGGCTGGGCAGTGGGATTATTTTGGGGACTCGACCGGCGCCTAGTGGTGACGGTGGAACGTGCAAGTATTTTGCATAGGGCCACAGGGCCGTGGGGAGCAAGTGGAGCTGTGGGGCTCTTTTCGAACCTGACCTAGGTTGTGGTAGATAGTGAGGCAGTGGGAGTATGTTGGGGCCTGGTACATGTCTGTGGGGAGAGCATGGGAAGCGGGAGATGTTTTGGTGACTGACACAGGTCTCTGTGAAGAGCGTTGAGCCGCGGGATTATTTCGGGAAATGGCACGGGGCTGTGGGGAGAAAGTCCGGCAGTGGGTGTAGTTTGGACTGACACTGATCTGTGTGGTGAGAGTGGTGAGTGTGAGTACTTAGGCAGAAAACACAGGCCTGTGGGGAGACAGTAAAGAAGTGGGAGCATTTTGAGGGCTGACATGGAGCCTTGGAAGACACTAGCGCTGTGGGAATATTTTGGGGACTGACACGGGCCTGTAAGGAGAAGGTGGGTACTGTTATTATTCTGGTCTCTGACACCTGTCTGTGGGGAGAGGGTGGGGCATGGTATTAATTTGGGGACTGACACAGGGATGCAGGGAGAAAGTGGGTCGGTGGGAGTATTCTGGAGACAGACACAGGGCTGTTCGTGGAAAGCGTGGTCGTGGGAGATTTTGGCGTCTGCCACAGGTTAATGGTGAGAGAGGGCGTCAGTGATTTTGGGGACTGACACAGGGCTATCTGCTGGAGGTGCGTTGAAATTGTTTCCCCCTCCTTGATAGGGAAGTGGCCTCGAATATCGTGTACTGGATGAAGGCTGGAAGCTTCCAATGCGGTGAATGTAAATGGGGCAATTGCAGTCAACTTCATCGTCTCTTCATCTGTGAGAAGTCTGCACATTTCTGTCCAGATATTTCTGAAAAGATCCAGGATCTCTGTCAAAGGCCCGTGGGGCCGACTTGAATCAAATGAAACACGCTCTTTCTCCCCTATTCGACTCTCACTAACCCATCCGCGCCGCTGCCCCTCACCCTTACCCTATTCTTCTCTTTCCCTCTGTCGCAATCTTACACACCATCTCGCCCTCTCTTTACCCTCGTTCCTCTAAACTATCTCTCTCTCTCTCTCTCTCTCTCTCTCTCTCTCTCTCTCTCTCTCCTCTCTCTCTCTCTCTCTCTCTCTCCTCTCTCTCTCTCTCTCTCTCTCTCTCTCTCTCTCTGTCTCTATCACTCACCCCGCTTCTCCCTTCAGCGACTCTCACCTCTCGATATGCCTGTTCTGGGAATTCGGCTGGGAATAAGCACGCATTCGGCTTATTGACTCCCTCGTGGTTATATACACCTCTGTAAGGTCACAGATTAAAGCCTGGTCGCCGAATTATAGGAAATATGTCAATAAAAAAGAGTACAGAGGAGATTTACTAGAATGTTACCTGGGTTTCAGCACCTAAGTTACAGAGAAAGGTTGAACAAGTTAGGTCTTTATTCTTTGGAGCGTAGAAGGTTCAGCGGGGACTGGATAAAGGTATTTAAAATTATGAGGGGGGTGGATAGAGTTGACGTGGATAAGTTTTTTCCATTGAGAGTAGGGGATATTCAAACAAGAGGACATGAGTTGAGTGTTAAAGGGCAAACGTTTAAGGGGTAACACGAGGAGGAACGTCTTTAATCAGAGAGTGGTTGCTGTGTGGAATGAGCTTCCAGTAGAAGTGGTAGAGGCAGGTTCCGTATTGTCATTTAAAGTAAAATTGGATTGGTATATGGACAGGAAAGGAATGGAGGGTTATGGGCTGAGTGCGGGTCAGTGGGACTAGATGAGAGTAAGCGTTTGGCACGGACTAGAAGAGCCTAGATGGCCTGTTTCCATGCTGTAATTGTTATATGGTGATATAGTTATATGCTTACAGCCCTCCCCGTTTCCGACACCCCCATCATCTTCTGCACACCCTGCCTCCATCAACCCTCAGTCCACTACACTCCGTGCCGTCTCCGTTATCTCATCCTTCCCCAACTCCTCTCCCCGTTTTCCAGACCCGCTCCATCCTCTGCAGGACCTCCACAGTTCCATTAACCCTCTCCCTCCTCTGCACGTCTCCCTGTCTCTCTTTTTATATGGAATTATGGGGAGAAAGGGGGAGAGGTAACGTTTGTTGTTACACCACCCAGCCCCCTTCCACCGGATATTGATCTCTCGGTTTGAGCCTCGGCCCTGTTCTGTGTGAACAGGCCGATCGTTTGGTTCGATAGCACTTCATCCCAGTGACTGATATCTCACCACTACGTCTGTGCTCCCACCGAAACCACCCCCTCTTCTTTCCCGGCACACCCTCTGAACACAAACACAAGCACATTCCCCGAGCCGGCACACAATTCAAAACTTCATGAACGGCGGAGTTCTGGGGATTGGGGAGAGGGAAAGAGCTACTGAACATGGGAGTTTCTGAAGGGACCCGGGGTGTAAGGTTCAGTCTGAGTCTGAACCCGGGTGTGCGTGACAGGACAGTCTGGGGAAAGCGTTATCCAGTATATAATTTCGGGAGTATGTGATGCGACGGAGTGGAGGCAGTTTCGCTCTGTGTCTGACCCCAGGAGTTTGTGATGGGTTAGTGTGGACGGAGTTACACTCTGTTTATGAACCCGGAAGTGTGTGATGGGACGGTGTGGATGGAAATTCACTCAGTGTCTAACACCTGGAATGTGTAATGACGGTGTAGAGGGAGCTTCACTCCGTGACTGACCCCGGGAGTGTGTGATGGGACGGTGTAGAGGGAGCTCCACTTCGTGACTGACCCCGGGAGTGAGTGATGGGATGGTATGGAGGGAGACTAAGTACTTGTCTGACCCCGGAAGTGTATGATGGGACGGCATCGAGGGAGTTTCACTCTGTGACTGACCCCGTGAATATGTGAACGGTGTGTAGGGAGGTCAGTACTTCTTTGACCCCAGGAGTGTGTGTTATGACGGTGTGGAGGAAGATGCACTCTGTGTCTGCTCCTGGAGGTGTATGAAGAGACGGTTGGAGGGGAGCTTCAGACACAGGTGTGTTAATAGGACGGCGTGGAGAGATTTTTAGTCAGTATTTGAATGTGTGTGTGTGTGTGTGTGTGTGTGTGTGTGAGAGAGAGAGAGAGAGAGAGAGAGAGAGAGAGAGAGAGAGAGAGAGAGAGAGAGAGAGAGAGAGGAGAGAGTGAGAGAGAGAGATGGAGAGAGAGGAGAGAGAGAGAGAGAGAGAGAGGAGAGGGAGAGAGAGAGAGGAGAGAGAGATATGAGCCGGAGTAGAGACTGGCGGTCAATTGCATTTGAGTGGAAGTTAGAGGGATTATCTTTTTCAAACTTCAAGGAGTAGAGTCCTGTGTGAGAGAAGGCACAGAACTGTTGTATGATTTGTTTTCAGTTTAATTGTTTGTTTCTTTCTTTCTAATCGCGCAGTGAAAGCAGTAGGGATGCCTGGCAAGAGAATTGAATGCTCCTCTTACGAGGTGTGGGAAGGCATAGAGACCCCCAAAGTTCCTGACAACTTCACCTGTAAGAAGGTCATACAGCTGCACCTTCTAACACTCTGCGTCACAGAGTTGGAACTGGAACTGGATGAACTCGGGATCATTCGGAAAGCTGAGGGGGTGATAGGGAGGACTTATAGAGAGGTATTTACACCCAGGGTGTAGGATACAGGAAACGATATGACAGGCAGTAAGGTGAAAGGGATTAAACAGCCAGAGCCAGTGCAGAGACACCATGTGGCCAACACGCTCAATAACAGGTAGACGACTTTGGATACTTCTGGATGGGAGGAGAGAGGAGCAAATGACCAAGCAGGGGAAAGTCTCACCGGTCAGGTCTCTGGCAGTGAGTATGGTTCTGTGGCTCAGCAGGGAAGGGGATGAAATGTGACGAGCTGTATCGATAGGCTTCTCTTTGTTCGGGGAATAGAAAAAAAGGTACTGTGGACGAGAACGAGATTCCTCGATGGTATGCGGTCGTTATCGGCACCGATATATAGATAGGAAAAGTGAGTTTGCTCTCCAAACTTATGTTTGTGCAGGTGTGGCCAAAATTATAAAGAACATTCGGTTTAAAATGTGGCTGAAGAGTTAGGTTTGGAAAGAGGACTTCAAATATGTGTATCACTGGGATCTCTTCCTCGGAGGGTGCGATCTCTACAGACGAGACTGTTTCATATAATTTCAATTCAATTCAATTTAACTTTAATTTCAATTTCATCACACATAAATGCCCATGAATACATCCAGGACAAAGCTGCAAAATACAATACCAAGAGTCACACACGGCATAAAGCACACACAATATGTATAAAATAGAAAGATAGAAAGCGTATGTAGGATATCAGTATACTACTTTCACGTTTTAGTCTTGCTATGGCATATATAATTTAGGCTGAGTCAAGGCTTTAAAGGTGGAAATGAGGAATAAGAAAAATATGAACTAATTCATGGGGCTACATTATGGACCACCGAACAGTCCTGGGGATTTAGTGGTATAAATCTGTGGAGCATTCGGTGTCTGTTGTAAGAGACATCAGGTTGTGGTATTGGTTGATTTTAACATTCTTGGTATTGACTGTGAGCCTCATACTGTGAAAGGACCACTGGGATAGTGTTCTTAATCATTTAAGAAAGTTTATTTAATCAGTAGATAGAAAGTCCCAATGAGAGAGTGCAATACTTGATCTCATCCTATCGAAAACGACAAGCCAAGGGACAAATTTTGTGTAGGGGATCACTTTGCATCTGTGGATGGTGATGCCATTAGATACAAGGTAAATATGGAAAAGGATAGGTGTAACCTCGAGGTAAGTTTCATTTTGAGTTTGAGAAGACGAGAAGCAAATAGACCAGATAGCTTGTATCTGTTACCCCCAGGGTGGAAAAGTCTAATACCAGAGGATCTGCATTAAGGTGAGAGGGGTAACGCTCAAGGTAGATGTGTTTGGCACGTTTTTGTTGTCAGAGAGATTGGCGGGTGATTGGAAAGTGCTGGCAACGTTGGTGGTGGAGGGAGATCCATAGAGGCGTTTAATTGGCTTTCTAAAAGGCACATGGGTGCGCAGGAAATGGAGGGAGACGGATGTTGTGACGGCAGAAGGAATTCAGTTTAATTGGTATATCACAACTCTTGGACCGAAGGGTCTGCTCTGTTGTGTGATTTACGTTCTCTGCTCTGTAGAAAGAGCAGAGTGATTTGAGCTCATCGGGTGGGAAGAACAGGGGTTTGGGTAGAACACGGAACTCGACGATTTATTGATAATCAGAGGGAACGACTGATGGCACAGGCTGTGAAAGACACACACCCGACACCCACTTCAAAGTGACGCTGAAAAAACCCTTACAGTGTTTCGGTGTCTCCGACACAACCCTCGTCGAGATACGAACTCGACCCTCATCGTGACACCCACGCTGTGTTCATAACACCCACCCTCCACAAATCCCCTCCCCGAATCCATAAAGCACTCCCTCTCCAACACTACTTCTCGTCCCCGTGACACATTCCCTCCAGTACACCACTCCCGTCTCCGTCACCCGTCTCTCCCTTACAATCTACCCCGTCTCCGTGACACAGTCCCTACCCTGCACACATTCTCCGTCTGGGTCATCCCCAACATTCACTGCGCCCCTCCCCGTCCGCCTGACCCACCCCATCACTTAAACCCGAACCCGTCTTCGTCAACCTCTCCTTCTCCTGCTCTACTCCCTGTCTCTGTCACACACTCCTTACACAACACAGATTCGCTCTCAGCCAGCAGTCCCTCCTTTACAGGCTACCACGTCTCCGTGACCTATTCCATCCCCTGCACACGCCCCGTCTCCCTTATCCCCCACCTTCCTGTGGCACCTCCTACGTCTCCGTTACCTCTCAATCCCCTAAAACTATCCCCATCTCGGTCGCTGCCCCATTCGCCTCCCTTACTGCGTTCACAGGCAATTGTGGGGACTATGAGGGAGAGATGACGTCTGTTGCTGCACACACTGCCTGCCGCCGTGTATCTATGACCAGGTCCTGGGTGTCTCCACAACTATGCATGCACAGACCGGCCGTATGGTTCCAGCACCAATTGAAACAGTGGCTGCAATCTCACCACACTTTCCGTGGCCTCCCCTCTCCTCCTCTTCTTTCCTCTTCCATCAGCACAGATTCCAGTCACACACACACTCCATCTCCGAGCGTCACGTACAGTTCGAGAGCACTGGAACGCCGAAGTGCTGGATATTGGTGAGTGGGGAGACCGGGGAAGGGAGGGAACTGCGCACTGTTTCTGACTCCAGTGGAGTGTGCTGCGATGGTGCGGGATGTACTTCACATGTCCTACCCCGGGAGTGTGACGCGATAATATGTAGACTTTGGACAAGCTGTGCTCTGGCAAAGATGTACTTGGAAAATTGGAGCCCAAGCGCTGATTAACCTCATTGGAAAAGGGAACGAATTGTTCTGTGAATAGTGAGAAGATTTGAAGGAGAGAGGGACTTTGGTGCACAAGGCTTGGGAGTCCACACTGTGAATGGGACAGGGCGCCAGCGCCTGTAATTGGACACTGCAAATGCGCTTACGGTGACACTGCCATACACCCCACCGTGACAGCGACTCGTCTTTCATCGTGACTCCAGTGCATCAACCCGCCCTGCCTCGAAGCACTGACACCCTATTCCCCGTCTCCATTAACCCCTTCCCTCCATAAACACCTCCAATCTCCCCTTCCGCTTTATATAATTATAAAACGTTTTAGTGTCCTTCTTTATGTGAGAGGATGTGTTGGTATCACGGTGAATCAGCTTATGGTGACGATTCAGCTTACAGAGAGGAGGTGCAGTAGCCAACGGAGTGATGCAGAGTCAACAACCGGTCTCTAAATGTGAACAAAACAAAAGAGATGGTTGTTGACTTCAGGAGGCTACGGAGGGACCACTCCCCGCTGAACATCGTAAAGAGCACCAAATTTAATTGTGCTAACCTGACGTAAAATCTCACCTGGTCCCTCGACACTAGCTCCATAGCAAAGAAAGCCCAGCAGCGTCTCTACCTTTTGCGAAGGCTGAGGAAAAAAGCTGAGTAAAGTCACCCCCCCCCCCCCCCCCATCCTCAGCACATTCTACAGGGGTTGTATTGAGAGATTCCTGAGCAAATGCATCACTCCCTGGTTCGGAAATTGTACCATCTCGGATTGCAAGACCCTGCAGCGGATAGTGAGGTCAGCCGAGAAGATCATTGGGGTCTCTATTCCCGCCATCACGGATATTTACACTACACGTTGTACCCGCAAAGCAAACAGCATTATGAAGGACCCCATGCATCCCTGATACAAACTGTTCTCCCACCTGCCGTCTGGGAAAAGGATCCAAAGAATTCAGGCTCTCAAGACCACACTATGCAACAGTTTCTTCCCCCAAGCTATCAGACTCCTCAAAACCAGAAGCCTGGACTGACACCTTGCCCCATTGTATTGTTTATTATTTATTGTAATGTCTGCACTGTTTTGTGCACTTTATTCAGTCCTGTGTGGGTCTGTAGTTTAGTGTAGTTTTCTCTGTGTTTTTTTTTTACGTAGTTCAGTCTAGTTTTTGTACTGTGTCATGTAACACGATGGTCCTGAAAAACGTTGTCTCATTTTTACTATGTACTGTACCAGCAGTTATGGTCGAAATGACAATAAAAGTGACTTGACTTGACTTCATTTGATTTGAAGATTGGGTCGTTGTAATGCTAAAGGATCCGTCAGTACCACAGTGTGGAGTGTGTTGGTATCACGGTGAATGGTGGTTCGGGGTATTGTTGGGAATGTGTCGCTGTTACTGAGGCTATATTTATTCTCTGCGCTTTGGTCGCTGTGACCAGTGTCAAACTCCCCATGAATCCTCCACCAGATACCCGTGATAATGAGGTATCTGTTAAAACGCAGAATAGCCATATGCTTGAGTCTGATCGGTCTGTCTCCTTATGGGCCGTTCACTGACCATGTCGTCTGTGGAAAGAGTGTTATTGTCTTTATCAATCCATCGTCATATTCCCTGATCTACCCACCCCCGCTCTTCCCGTCCTCTGAGTTCAGATCTCTCTCTCTTCCCCTCCTGTAGAGCAGTGAAATGAGACAACAGATCAAAGGAGAACCTGCTGCCCGGAATCTTGTGCTAAACCAATTAAACTAAATCCTTTCTGCCTGCGCAATGTCCATCTCCCTCCATTCCCTGTACATCCGCGCGCCTGTAAAAGAAGCACTTAAACACCTCTATCGATCTGTCACACCCACAAACCCCTGGCAGCACATTCCAGTCACCCACGCTTTCTATGCAAACAAGACCTTGCCCATCACAGCGCATAAGAGCATACCTCCTCTCACAATAAACTCTGCGGTATTCGACATTTCCATCCGAGGTGAGAAACGTAGAGGTTCTCTTGTCTATCTCTGTCTCTCGAAATGATATAGACCTTTATCCGCTCTCCTCTCAGCCTACGCCGCTCCAGAAAAAAATTATATATATATATATACACACACACCGGCTGTCTGGTCTACCTGTGTCTCTCGTATTTATACAGAATTACCCAAAAAACATAGTCATTTATTTCTTATTCCTCATTTCCACCCATAAGGGCCTGATTATGTCGAGTTCTCATGTCTGTCCTGACTGAGAACTGCAGTGACAGTTTCTCTGCCCTGTAATGTCACCCCTCCTCCTTTAATTCCTTCTGATTTTTGATGTCATAAACTTAATTTGAATTGAATTGAAATGAAATGACACCGTCTCGCCTGTAGAGGTCGCACATTCCTTGGAAGCGAGACCAATTGTCCACATATCTGACGCCCGCGTTCCGACTCTAACGCTTCATCCACCTTTCTACTTTCTTGACTGCGCTAGCACATACAGACCGGCGTCCTTCCTTCTACCTACAATACAGGTACCTTTAACGGCCTCATACCATTGAGGAAACTCGTTCTCGTCCACAGTGCCTTTTCTCTGTTCCCCTAAGAAATAAAACCCTAGCGTTTGTCTGGCCTCACTGGGACGGGTAGTGGTCCGGGACATCAAATTCACAGGTAAATCCCTCACCTCACTTTGCAGAACCCCCTCCCTACTCATACCGATTTCATTGGTACGTACGTGGACAATGACCTACGGTTGTGCGCACACCAACTTAAGCATCATCGAGAAGGAACCAATAAATAAACGGCAAAAATATATCTGAAGTTTGATGCCTGTTCTCGCTCAAACCTCTCCTCGCTGAAGCATCGAAGGGATAAAGCCTCAAATGAGTCCGATACCGTCCTCTCCAACAAAGGCCGTTCACCTTGCCGCTGCCTTCTGTTTGTTTCCACTTGCTGATGAATCCCGTTCCGTGATTGGTCGCTGCTCAAAGGCCGTAACTTCGGTAAAGTACCGTTTTCTATGCACACCGCAGAATGTGTGAGTTCCCAATTTCTCGTTCCCTGCCGCTGTCTGGAATCTGACTAAACGCCGAACCATCGCCTCACACTCTACCAGAGTCAAAAATGGGCGAATCTCACCCCGTCCCGCCTCTCCCCTTTCATCAATACCCAGCACTTCAGAGTTCAGTCGACCCGAATTGTGTGTGTCTCTCGGGGATTGTCTATGTATGTGACCCGATGGTTTTCTGAGGGAAGAGGGAGGAAGGCAGTAGAGTGGAGCCCACAGACAGAGTGTTCAGATTGCAAACTTTAGAGCAAGTGGTGTCGGTTCACACGATCAGTGCACTTAGAGCTCTGGAGAGACTCGGAACCGAGAGACTGTTAACCGGTGGAATGGGCAGGTGAGAATTCCGGGGAAGGGCAGTTGTGCAGGGCAGGCCGTGTCTCACGGTGATCGGAGGTGTTTAAGAGGGGAAGGGAATAATGAAGATGGGGTGGAGTGTGACTGTATTAAGATGCGGGGCATGTTGGTATATTGGTTTCACGATGAAAGACGTGTCGTTGTCACTGTGGGGTGTGTGGCAGTGTCATCGCAAGCGTTTTTGAGTTTCCCATTGTGGGCACTGGGGCCCTGTCCCATTCACAGTGTGTGTACCCCAGCCTTATACACATAACTCCCTCTCACCTTCAACACTTCCCGCTATTCACGGTATAGTCCGCTCCCTTCGACACTGAGATAAAACAACGCTTGGGTTCGACATTACCAAATGCACATTTGCCAGGACACAGCTTTTCCAAATCCACACATTCCATTCCTTTCTGATCCCAACAAATTTGGCCTTGATCCAGCTGAGAGTCTAATCCCGAGTACTGGCCCTGTGCATTTCCATAATTACCTTGAGAGAAATGGCGTTATGATCAGTAGATACAAAACGTGCCCCCCCCCACAAACCTCTGACACCTGCCTTGCCCCATTCCGAAGTAGGGGATCAAGTATTGATTTTTCTCTCGTTGGACTTCTATGTGCTCATCATGGAATCTGCCCTGAATATTTTTCACAAACTCCACCCAGCTGGGCTTTTTGCTGTATGGGACTCAGTCAATACGTGGGAAGCTGAAATCACCTGCTATCACAATCTAAATGTTTCCTGCAACAATCTGCGATCTCTCTACTGATTTGTTCCTTCTAATCCAGCAGACTGCTATCTGGTCTATAATGTAGCCCCATGAACATGGTCATACATTTCCTATTCCTCATCTTCACCCACAATTCGTCAATTGGACGGGTTCTCCTGTCTATCCTGACTCTGCACTGCGGTAACATTTTCTCTGTCCAGTAATGTCAGCCATCTTCCTTTCATTCCTTCCGCTTTTATAGGTCAAAAAATAGGGATCGCAGAAATATTGTGCTGTCCCGTTTATCCCTCTTGCCACCAATTCTCAATAATGGCTACAGTGTAATAATTCAAAGTGTTGATTCGTGCCCTGAGCTCACCTCCCTTTCTTTAACTTCCAGCATTGAAATAGACGCAGCTCGGGACACTAGTGGCATCATGCTCAACCTTCTGATTCCTGCCTCTGTCTGAGCTCTTTACAACATCTGACTCCAGACCAACTCGCTGCCTGCTCTGAAGCTTTAAAACCCCAACCCCTGCAACTCGGGTTCAACAACTCTGCACCAAACCCTCCTGCACAGCCCCGGCAAATCTTCTCGCTCAAATATTAGTTCCCCTCCAGCTTAGGTGTAAACTGCCTTCCATCTCTCTGTACAGATCCTAACTTTCTTGGAAAAAAAAACACAAATATCCCAAATTTTGAAGCCCCTCCCAAAAACACCAACTCCTGAACCACGCGCTAAACAGCATGATATCCCAAAGTCTGGCCTCAATGGGATGGGTGGTGGACTTGTCCTTCAATGTAATATCTAAAACCCTGACCTCACTTTGCAGACCACCTCCCTAAACATACCGATGTCATTGGTACCAATATGGACCAGCATCACTGGCTGCTCACACACCCTCTTAAAGGCTATGGAGAAGGAATGGTGTGCTGAGGGAAGAGAAAGGCAGCGGAGGAGAGTGGAGGCCACAGAAAGGGTTTTCAGATTGCAGACTCTGGCGAAGAAGGTGTGAGTCACCATTTTCTTGCTCACTATCTCTGATTGGACACTGTTTACACGGCAAATCCCCTGACCTATGTCTATGGGTCAGAGACAGTCCGAGGCTCCCTCAATGCAATCCCACCACACACACTTGGAATCATGCCCTGAGTGACAACAACGATCCATCAAACTTTCTCCGGGTGAGACACAGAGGGAAGCTCCATCGAAAACGTCGTTTCACATTCTCGGTTTCTGATAGAGAGCGAAGTCTCTCAACACCGTCCAACAAAGGAGAATCTCCCTCCACGCCGTCCAATCACACCATCCAAGGATCAGACACAGAGTGAATCTCCCTCCACACCGTCCCATCACACACTCCCGGAGTCAGGCACAGAGTGAATCTCCCTCCATACCACCCCATCACACACTCTTGTGGTCAGATAGAGTGAATCTCCCTCCTCACCGTCCCATCACACACTCCGGGTGTCAGCCACGGAGTGAATCTCCCTCCACACCGTCCCATCACACACTCCCGGGGTCAGAGATAGAGTGAATCTCCCTCCACACCGTCCCATTTCACACTCCCGGGGTCAGGGATAGAGTGAATCTCCCTCCACACCATCCCATCACACACTCCCGGGGTCAGGCACAAAATGAATTTCCCTCCACCATCACGAAACGCACTGCCTTGGCCAGATAACTATTGAAACATTTAAGGTGAGCGTGTGTTTGACAGAGTCGTGGAGGGGTTTTGTTGTGGGAGGGTGTGATGACAAGAACATGAGGTTTCCTTGTTGCAGAGCAGGGTCTGTCAGTGTGTTCGTGTCACGACGAGGTTTGTGTCGGTGACACCGAAACACTCTAAGAGGTCTTTCAGTGACACTGTGAAGATGGTGTCAGTGTGTGTCTTGTTCACAGCCAATGTCGTCAGTGAATTGGTCGTTCCCTCTGTTTGTCGATAAATCTTCGAATTCCTTGTTCTACGCATCCCGCCTCTCTTCCCATCCGATGAATAGAAATCACTCCCTTCTCTTTCTACAGAGCAGAACAGACGCTTCAGTTGAAAGGTTACTGTATACAATTAAACTGAATTACTTCTGCCGACTCCATGTCTTTCTCCCTCCATTCCCTGCACACCCACGTGCCTTTTAACGAGTCAGTTAAACGCCTCTATGGATCTCCCTCCACCGCCAGCACTGGCAGCGGGTTCCATCACCCGCCAATCTCTGTGACAACAAAAACCTGCGACACTCATCTCCCTTGAACTTTCACCTTCTCACCTTAATGCGGATCCTCCGGTATTGGATATTTCAACCCTGCGAGGAAAAGATGTGCACTGTCTGTTCTATATACGTCTCGTAATGCTATAAACCTCAATATAAAACTAAACCCGCGCTCACACCAATCCTTTCCGAATTACCGCTTGTCTAATGGCATTACCATCATTAGATGCAAAGTGGTCCCCTGTACAAACCTCTGTCCCCTACTTTTCCGTAGGTGGAGATCAAGTATTACCCTCTCTCGGTGGTAGGAAGCTTTCCTGAAAGCATTTAACATACTATCCCAGTGGTCCTTTCACAGTTTGAGGTGGCCGATAATGCTGCCCCCGTGAAGGAGTTCATACCTTTCTTATTCCTCAGTTCCACATTCAAAGACTCACCTCGAAGAGATCTTCAGTCTCTCCTAACTGAGCACCGCCGCGATGTTTATCCTAACTATTGAAGCAACCCCCCCCCCAAGCCTAAATCATATATACATTAGCACGACTGAAACAGCTGTAAACTGGAGGGTTGAACTAACAGATCTGCATCTGCAGATGCACTCGTGTTTCCTTTTTAATGATACAACTTTCCCGATGAGATATTAGTTCCATTGCAGTTCAGGAGTAAACTGAGAGAGTTGCTCGCTGGCTGAGGAAATGAAGCACCTGCACTATCCCGGGGCGGTGTGGCGCGGACTCCAGCTATTTAGGTTGTGCTGCCCCCTCGTGTTCGCTCGGCAGAAGACAAGAATTCTGGTAGATTTCGGTGGCATTGAGTGCACAGGGTTTCAAGCAGCTTATCTGTGTGTGTGTGTGTGTGTGTGTGTGTGTGTGTGTGTGTGTGTGTGTGTGTGTGTGTGTGTGTGTGTGTGTGTGTGCGTGTGTGTGTGTGTGTGTTTGTGTGTGTGTGTGTGTGCGTGCGTGTGTGTGTGTGTGTGTGTTTGTGTGTGTGTGTGTGTGTGTGCGTGCGTGCGTGTGTGTGTGTGTTTGTGTGTGCGTGCGTGTGTGTGTGTGTGTGTGTGTGTGTGTGTGTGCGTGTGTGTGTGTGTGTGTGTGTGTGTGTGTGTCTGTGAGTGTCTGTGATCCGGTGGTGTGTTGAGCGAAGTGGAAGGAAGAGGAGGAGAGTGGAGGCTAGAGAAAAAGATGGTGCGATTGCAGCCATTGGAGAAAGTGTTCCGGGTGCACACGATCAACCTGTATATTGAGAGCAGTGGACAGGCTCAGAACCGAGAGACCGATAACCTGTGGCGGGAAGCAGGTGTAAACTCTACCCCATTCCCGGCAGGATTCCCTGTGAACACCAGGATGGAGATCTGATGATGGGGTGAAGCGGCTGAGATGTGGTATGTTGTCGGGGATGGAGATGTTCACGGAAACAGGGAGGGACGTAGGGAAGAGAATGGGTCACGGGGTAGCTTGTATGGGAGGGTGTGACAGAGAAGGGAGGGGGCAGTGGAGGTGCTATGTGACAGGCTGGGAGGATTTTAGGAGAGTGAGGGCTTGAGGGAAATGCGGAGGGATTTGAAGAGGAAGTGGGTTATGGTGTCAGGAGGAAGGTGTCCGTTATACACTGCAGATCATGTCAGTGTGTCGGGAAAGATAAGGGACATGTTTTTCTCACGGTGAGAGATGTGTCGGTGCCACGGAGTTATGTGTGTCACAATCATCGTAAGGGTTCCCACTGTGTCCCTTTGAGGATTGTGACGCACCCACCGTACCATCCCATCAGACATACCCGAAGTCAGACTCAGAGTGAAGCTCCCTCCACACTGACCCATCACACACTCCAGGGGTCAGACACAGTGAATCTCCCTCCATTCAGTTCCATTACGCATTTCCGGGGTCGGATACAGAGTGAATCTCCCTCCACACTGTCCCATCGCACACCCCCGGAGTTAAATACAGAGTGAAGCCCCCCCCCCCACACTGTCCCCACTCACACCCCCGGAGTTAAATACAGAGTGAAGCCCCCCCCCCCCCCACACTGTTCCATCACACACTCCCGGGGTCAGACACAGAGTGAATCTCCCTCCACACCGGCCCCTCAGACACCTCCGGGATCACACACAGAGAGAAGCTCATTCCACAGTGTCCCATCGCACACTGCCGGGTCGATGGATCAGCCATGATGAAAAAGCGAGCAGACTCTAAGGCCTCAGTCTGCTCCTAATCTGTTTGATCTGAATTGTAGTTCCTCTGTTCCTGGGGGTCAGAAACTCAGAGTGGGGCGAACGCATTCATGCAGACACGAAGGAATTGTCATGTTCCCAACAGAACAGGACAGGCGTCCAGGTTTCTGCACGTCCAATCCCCGGAATGTCGCTGTCCATTTAAGTCTCAGACACGCAAGTATTCAGTGCTCAGCCGTAAGAGTTCCCCTTCAAGTACGACTGTGTGTGACGTCTTTGGATTGGGTTCGGGATTTCATGTTTATTTCCAGTCGGAGTCTGAGTTAATTCCGGACCTTACTCTGCATTTGGATCCAACACCACCCATCGCTCTCTTGTTGCATAAGAGATTATTACCTCCGGATTAGGAAGAGATGTGATCTCTCAGTTGGGTTGGGTTATCCAGAACCAGTTTCTATGGATGTACGGTGGAGAGCGTTCTGTCTTGTCGCATCGCCGCCTGGTGTGGAGGCTGCGACGCTTAGAATCGGAAGATGCTTCAGAGAGTTCGGGACTCAGCCAAAACTCTGACGGTCACACCTCTCCCCACTAATGGGGGCATTTTCAAGAGGCGATGCCTTGAAAGTGCGACATCCATCACGGAGGACCCGCTCCACCCGGGAGAAGCTCTCTGCCTGTTAGTACTGTTCCGAACCCAGAGGTTTCGTTTACGGTGGACTGTCGCTTTAAGGCGCCTGCGTGAGGCGGGACTATGACGTCAGTCACAAGTTGAAGTGGTTTGCTTCGGATTTGTTTTTACACAGACATAGGGAGATTGACCAGTCGAGAGAGGGAGAATATCAGAGACTGGGGAAGTCGATCGCCTCAGCATGTCGGAACTGGGGCTTGGAAGTCTCCGATGCCCGCAAGGGTGGGTTAAACATCGGCACACGGTTCACAACGAGTATGGGACAGTCGCTTCGTATAAACCATAGGAGTGGAATTTAGCGGTATCTTATGGGACACTTGTGTAGCCCTTGCCTGGGTATGTTGTGTAACCACTCGAAGACGATATTCCTGTGACAGGTCACTTTCGGTGATAATTCGCATGTGGATTTGGAACGTCACGTCGGACAAGATCCACGGCGACAGTTTTCTCGTTTGAGCAGCGTGAGATCTGTGGAATAATTCGTACTAACCTTCTCTCTCCATTACAACTTTTATTTCTCTCCCCATCGTTTATTTCGTGTATTGCTGACATTTCCTACTTTACCATCTCAAGACTCTGACCCTTATTCCCCCAAACTCAACAGTTATATTTGCGCACAAGCATACGCATAACATTGTTAACTTCTGTTTATCTTGGTTGTGTTATTATATAATAAGCAGATAGTAATAAAGATAATTGTTTTAACATCAAAACCAGACTCCAAGTG